>NC_142890.1:1975000-2275000 GCF_054131105.1 Drosophila navojoa
GACTATTAGAAATTTAGAATCTTGAGACTTGGACATCTTAGCAATTTATGAGTCTTAGAACTTATCCTTCTGACCCAATGAGTTTTAGATCACATTCCACTTATTTTCATCCACAGATCAGCCGTCATTCTTTGACTTCTTTACGCCGCCAGTTCTGCCGGATGATCCCGAGGATCCCAATTTTAGTGACATAAACGTAAGCCATGACTTTAGAAATTTAAGATTGTTCGTATTATTACCTTTTGCATTCCGTTTGAATCCCGTCAGGCCATACTGCAGAACGACTTTGAGTTGGGTTTCTACTTGAAGGAGCGCGTCATACCGAAGGCCGTTATCTTCTTTACTGGCGAAATCGCCGACTGTCAGAGCTCAGATGCCTCGGACTCGGAGACAGAGGACAGCGAGGATGAATCCGAGGTCGAGGAGGAAGAGGAGGAGTCTTCCAACAACGAAAATGACAAGTAACAGATGCAGTTATTTTTAACCACTAGTTAACCGTGTATTGAATTTTCACACGTGTTTTCTGTTTGAATGTTATTCCTAAGTTTTTCACGAAAGTTGGCTCACAGATAGAGCAACTGAACGTTTGAATTGTCCACTTGAAGTTTTTTTTTCTTTCGACGGCTACCAAATAAACATTTCATCAGTTAGTTACTGAATTCCATAATGGTTTCTCAATTGTTGTTTGTTTTTGTTTAATGCTTAACAAATTGTTAAATTTCATCAAGCCAGACATACATACATATATATTCATGTGTGTTTATGTATATTTATATAGGATATATATTATATATATGCTTCTCTCTATAACATATATAAGATATACATATATATAGTATAGCATGTAAGTGTGTGTTCCAAACATAATACTAAATAACTCTGCGCCACAGCGTGGAGCATTTGTAAAGGAGCGAAGGAGGAAGAGATTTAATTTTGTCAAGCCTATTTTAGGAATCCTTAAGGCGCGTCCAGTTGGGGTTCAGGTTCTGCTTCAGCGTCGGCTCCGGCTTCAGCTGCAACTTCGTCCAAGTTTTCGTCCTGTGGTGGCTGCTGCTGCTGCTGCTGCTGCTCTTCGTTCTCCGGCTGCACTTGCACAAGGAGTTCCGTCTCGCCCTGCTCCGGCTGCTCGTCCATGCTTAAATGTGTTGCAACTACCTCACACTCGGGCTTGAGCTTCTTGAACTTGCGCAGGCCCAATGAGGTTACGCTCGTGCCGCTCACATCGATGTAGACGAGATTTGGCGAGCATTGCACCAGATGCTCCAGCGTATAGTTTGTGATGTGCGGATAATTGCGTAGCTCGATCCGCTCGAGTCGATTGTTGGACGAACGATTTGAGTTGCGTATCCAAACGACGTCCGATTGCACGGGATAGGCACGCCCGAAGCTATACATTGCTCGATCCGAGACATAGCATTGGGGCGGCAGCTGGCTGACCGGCGGTCGACAGCGCATCCGCCGGGAATAGTCCCTGTCCAAGGGATCGAGCATATTCCAGAACATCGGATGCTGCACAACCTGCTCCAGATTGCCGCGTGGCTGGATGCGATGTGTGCGGCGTGACTGCATGACCAACAGCGGCTCAGCAATCGCCTGTGGATTCATATAGATCACCTGATCGCGACGCCTCAGGAACCGGCTGTGCGCCGGCTGATTGCCACGAAGCGTGTGTATCTGATCCACCATCTGCTCGATCAGCGAGGCCATCACCTGTGGCCGCTGTCCGTCGACCGGTGGACCGTTCTGCACATAGATGTAAGCGCGTGGTGCCTCAACGCCGCCATCTGCTGCAGCACCTACTGCCGCATCGGCTGCCGCTGCCGACGCTGCATCAGCATCTGCATCTGCTGCTGCTACTGCTGCTGCTGCCGCTGGCGCAGGCTCAGGATTTTCATCAGCACTCTGTTGATTTTCGGCGGGAGCTGGCGAATGACGCGCGACACTGGGCAAAGCGATGACTACAAGGGGCGACTGTATGCCCCCGTTGCCATCCGGATCGGAGGAGCTATGTCCAGTGCTGTGCGCCGCAGCGTTATCTGATTTATCGGAGGAAGACGCAGACGTGGATGAGGTGTCCTCATCATCCGAGCCGGATGAGAGACAGCCACTGCGCTTGGCTGTGCTGCCGGAGGGCTTGGCCGCATCGCTCGCATCCTTTCTAAAATTGCAGTTATCCGAAGTATATGTTTCGCTGGCTGGCTTGGGTGCCTCTGCGTTGGCATCCTGACTCTGGGCAGCTATTTTGCACGCACGTAAGTGCTCCATGGCTGCGCGCGATGTTGACGGCTCATCGTCGTTCAACATTTTCAGTTGATCTGGCACTGGGACAGGCGACTCCTCGGTACCCGGCACATTGCCATTTGTTGTTTTTGTGGGACAGGGCGGTTCCTGAGGCAAATTGGGGGGCGATTCCAGCAGCAGCTCCTTCAAGCCCTCAATGGCGCTAAAGCACTGCAGATCTGAGTTGTTAATGGGCGTCAAACGCAAATCAAGGACCTGTGCAAAGTTAGAAAAAGTCGTTAGGTTCTATATCTATTCATATATGCAGCTGTAGCATACCTCCAAGTTTTGAAAACCAAAGCGGGCTGCCATGCTACCGTAGGGCACAAATTTGCACATCATTTGGCAGCCCTTCAGGCTGAGCCGGCGCAACGACGGCAGCTTCGATAACGCCATAATATAGTAGGGCTCAAACCAGTTGTTATCCTCGATGCTAAGATCCTGTTACACGTAAAACACGTATTAGACAACGTATATACCAATTGGTTATAGGGATATACCTACCTCCAAGTGAATCAATTGCTTTTCTATAGTGTGAAATATACTTTTGACATGATCTCCAACCTTGACGCTGCAATCCTTAAGTTTTAGCCGCTTTAGTGATGAAGGAAACTCCGATATATGTATCTACAAGTAGCAGAAAAAGTTATTATATATGAATCTTAGCAACATGTATGTATGTATATGGATACGCACGTATTCAAAATCCAGACTAACGCCTTGTAATTCAAGAACCTTAAGCTGTGTGGCCACCTTGGGGAACACTGAGGTCAGGGTGCAGGTGAATTGCTTAAACTCGCCGGCAACATGCTGCGACGAGGGTGGGCCACGAATCTTGATGGTGTGCGTCTTCTCTGTGGCACGTCCGAGCACCTCCTCCAGGATGCCCAACGGCAGCGGCGCATTGCTGAGATCAATATTGTGCCAGAAGCGGTGATCCAGAAGGAAACTTTCCAGGTGCGGCGAGCAGCTGACGAGAAACAATAGATATTACCACACATATAGGAACAAAGGGCTGTCGTAATTTCACTCACAGCATCATCGCCAGTATGGAGGCTGTGTCCAAATACTTGAATATCTCATAGAGCAGCTCATTGCAAAAACTCAGCAGACAATGTTTTTGTGGCTGTTGTTGTTGCACTTGCTGCTGCTGCTGCTGCTGCTGCGGCTGCTGCTGTTGTTCTGTCTTCCGTTGTTTCGGCTCCGGCTGCTCCTGAGGCAGCGGTTGGGGCGCGTCCGCTTGCTTGTGCTCGCAGTCGGACAAGCGACGCTTTTGCGCAGCAACAAAAGCGTTATGTACACTATTCATGTTGTTGAGCGCGCTGCAAGCCAAATTGTCTTCGTTTACGAGAAAACTCAACTTTTTTGGCCAAGAAAAAAAAAAAAAACAGCAGCTAAAAAAAATAAACGTCAAACCTGTGAAAACTCTTCTTCATTGCCATTCGCTTGGATACGCAAACAGCTGTTATTGAGTAGACGATAGTTGATTGTTGATCGATACCTAACAGTGCTACATAGCGACTACATTGACCGTAAAACAATTTACAGCACTGCAAGTCTTTGGCTCGTGTGTTTTGGCTCTACTTTGCAGTTTTATTGAATTAAAAATGTTAATTTTACGACAATTGCGCAAACTAAATGCAGCGCAACGACTGCAGCTGGGCGTGGACCAAACGCGACGCAGCCTCTCCGATGCCAGCCTGCAATACGACAAAGATCCACAGCCGCTATTCACAGATGCCGAAACGCAGCGGCTGCTTCAATCCATGACGCAACTGCAGCTGGAGAAGGTCTTCCGGAAGCGAACCGTTGAGGACAACAGCACGGAAACGAAATTCATGACCACCGAACAGCTAGAAAAGGAGTTTGTGCTAACCATCGAAAAGGCCAAGAAATTGCTGCAAATGCCACCGGTTGTGCAGATCAAAAAGGACACCGAGCGCATCATATCCAAGGATCCAGCATTAAAAGACTTTGCCGATTCTAAGTACGTTTTCACCGACATCACATTCGGTCTGCGGCCATCGGACCGCAAGGTGGTGGTACGTGATGTGGATGGCACCTTGGCCTATGCCCCGTTAGAGACCCAAAAGCGCATGAATCAATTGTATTTCCCACTGGTTGGCCGCAGATCCTACACGCCGCGCATGTTCAGCGAGGAGCAGTTGCTGCAGCGTTGCCTGGACGATCACAAATATGAGTTCATTCTGGATCGCCTGACGGTGCAATACGAACCCTACGAGGCCGAGTTCCACAACATTTCAGCCAAAGTCTTTACGCATTTAAATGAATCGAAGCAATTCGATCTGCTCCGCTCCACCCGACACTTTGGACCCATGGCCTTCTTCTACGCCTGGCATCGATGCATCGACGATCTGCTGTACGATATGATCCGACGCGATTATCTAAGCAATGCCGTGCAGCTGATCGCGCTTAGCTATAAGATACACAACGTGCCCGTGGAATATGGCCAAACGCTTAGCCAGCTGGAGGCACTGCAGCCGACGCCCGCCGAGCGTGCGCTCGAAGAGCTGCTCAGCTGCTTGAAGAAGCCATCCGAGAAGGGCATTGAGCAGGAGATCCAAACGGCCATTGGCAAAACGGAGCAAGATTTCGCAGCTGACGAAATCAGCCTGAAATTCATCGAACAATACATTGGAAGCGAGCATGCGCTCAAGAAGGTGCAACTGGAGCTGGCGGTGCAGACGCTCAAGGAGGTGAATCTGGAGAAGCTGCAGTTGTTCAAGGGCTTGAAGAAGGCCCACGGCGTGCAAGCCTCATAAGATAAAAACATCTTTATTATTGTTAATAAAAATACATGATAGGCAGAATTAAATGAATTCATTTTATGATTTCTCAACCCACGACAATCCTACGTTCTGCAAGTAAATCTGGAAACTATGGTCAGATCTTTATTTCATGACGACTTTTTACTCTATATTACTACCTATATTGAAGTCTTTATATTATATATTTACAATTTTGAATCTCTCAGCAATATGCGCAGACGCCGCTGATACTGCTGGATGCAGCGTCGTTTGTGCTGCAGGTAGCGATAGGCATTACTAAAGAGTTTCAGGCAAACGGAGCAGCGATTGATCTTCGCTTTGTGGCGCAAGTTCGTCGAGTTATTGGCAAGGTAATAGGGCTTGACCGATCGGCAAGTGGTGCTCTGCATGCGGTGCACCAGGAAGTGTGTTGTAGAGCTAAACCTCTGACAACACGACAAGCAATAATATGGCTTGGAGACCAAGTGCTTCCTTAGATGCTGGCGAAGCTGCGTCTTCGATGTGATCATAAAAGTGCAGTGCAAATGGGGGCACTGCATGTGCATCTGTGGCCGGGATCTGGGATGGACATGTACTTTGCAATTGTACTTGTGCTGTGCGAGCAAATCCTCGTGGCTGACGAATTTACCACAATCGGAGCACAGCGATTGCGGTCCATAATGCAATCTCACGTGTCGCTGATGCATTTGCAGATTTTTAGCCACTTCTCCACACAAGAGGCACCCGAGCATAGCATTGGGAAACCTGGTGGTGTGCTGGCTAACAAACGCCAGAAATTTTCCTTCCTCATCCCGATTTTCATTCGATTCGGTTGTCGGCAGAGACTCAAACCAATCTTCGTCCCCATCGAATCGTTGGCATTGGATGCCAATATCATTTGTGGGTGGCGGATCTGTTTGTACGCCGCGTACGCGAAAAGGTGGGTTTGTTTTCCATCTAAACGTTATTGTTTTCCTAGTTATTTGCTTTTTACTTTTATTCATGTGTTAATATATTTCGGAAAGCTTTACTGATTTTAAAATAATCTTAAATATTGTGTTCCTTATCGAAAAATCGGTGAAAATATATCGATAATTTATTTTTTTTTCACCAGCCCAACATTCACAAGTTAAATACTTTTCGCCAGCCCTTGTCATCGGTATCAAAGAGAAAGAAACTACAATCAAATTCATTTGGCGCCAATTTCAAAAGATATACAATCAGTGGATAATTTTAGTTGTTTATTAAAACGTTACAATTTAATTCTATTACACTTTTGCTTATAAACGAAAGAAACAAATCATCGTCAATTGGTACAATTCATCATATTTTATACACCGTTATCATAATCCGAACTTCATACAACAAATTATTAACTTAAAAATTGCGCGTACAAGGTAAGAGTAAAGAGTTTTGCAAATTATATATGTATATATGCGTGGACAGATATAATCAAATATAAAATCAGTTAATGTCTCTCATTTGGGGCATAAAATAGCCGTATTTTATGTACAAAATGAAATGTCTTACATGTATGTATATACGAAGAGTTTGTTGATTCCTTGAACGTGCTCGAATGTTTTTTTTTCCATTTTTGTTTTTGTTTTGTTGTTTGGTGGGCCGTAGCATTATAGCCTGGATATTGCGGAAGTCCCTTATCAATTTATCAAATAAGTCAAGTTTTTTATAACATTTTTTCATTCTTTCTTTCGGGTTCTATTCGGTGTTGTTGTTGTTGTGCATCTCCTGTTGTTCCATTTTATGGTAATTCTAACTAAATGATCTCATTCAAGAGTTAATCGCAATTGAAGTCAAATTTGCATTTATAGGTATAGAAGAAGCTCTACCACTTCTTCTTGTGCTCGTCCATGGACACGCCACCGGGGCCCAGGGAGACTATCATGAGCAAGCCCCCGATAACCGAAAGTGTCTGTAATATGCCAAATAACAGTTATACGTCATATGAATATAAAAGTTGGCCATAGAAATATTTACCTGGAAAAAGTCATATTTCAAAAAATCTCTTAGAGGCTTGTACGAGGGAATTGTCCACCAGGCATTATGATATAGATTGAGCACCGTCAGCAGCGCAACCAAAATTAACGCCGACAACTTTGTCTTGTAGCCCAGCACAACGAGCACCATCAAGGTGGAGCCAATGATGTCCTGAATGATATTCCACACGCTCAGCTCGAAGCGGATGAGTGTGATGAACATGAAGGCAAGCAGAATGCGACCAGCCAGCTGCATGAAGTTCTTGGGCTTGTTCTCGCCCAGCGATGGCACGCCGGCAAATAAGCTGCGTCCCTCGATCCTAGCCTCGGCCAACACCAGCAGCAAAGCGCCGATCAGAGCAAAGTTACGTAGCAAGAACTGGAAGTCCCACAGTATGGAATACGCGATTGTCTACAGTACGAATTAAAGTCAAATTAATCATAATCTGCTGAGGCAATTAGCACCTTCCGTAGCTCACCTGTAGCACCACAATGAAGAACAGCAGACCGACCGCAATGTCTACCTTGAATCTAGCCATTACCATGCCACAGCCGCCCAGTTGTCCCAGCAGATTCGTTAGCACAAAAACTGTGGCCAAGAACTTGCCGCAGCCCCAGCTCATGTCCATGTATTCGCGCTGTTCGTTCCATTGGAAATACATGCGCAGGCCATCCTCGAAGAAGGTGGCGATCAGGCATAATCGTGCAACAGTCGGTAGCACGTATTTGCCGCGCTTGATAACCTTAAAATAGAATTCGAAATAACAACAAACATTTATTGATAACAAATTTTCGATTGTATATAATCTCTTTGTGTGTTTGCGTGTGTGAGTGTGTACGTAGGATTCTGATTGTGTGGATGTGATAGTGTTGTAACGGGAATACACTCAGAAAAACCGACGAAAAGTAAAAATAAATAATTTTCTAATAATTAAAGTTATTAAAAAAAATGGTAATTTAATAAAAAAAAAACTATTAAAAAATTAAAATTAAAAATATTTGTTTTATTAAAATTGCTAACCCAATTTTTAAAATAGGTAAAAAAGTTTTAGTTTTAGAATTTGTATTTAATAAATAAAATTGAAATAAATTAATTTCTTTTGGGTTCTATTAGGTGTTGTGGTCTTATATATGTATGTATAAATATTTCTTTTTATCATAAGATCTCAAATGCAATATAATTATTTATAATCTCTACAGAAGCCCGGCAAATTTCACACAGAACTGAACATTCTAAATGTTATGTAAATACGAGTCTGCGAATCTAAACTCGTTTGCTATAAATAAAATACTAATTGCTGTAATTATTTACTTCGCTTTATTTAAGTAGGGTTTTATGTATATTTTTTTTCGGGAGTATTTTGAAGAGATGCATTAAAATACATATTTGCGTGCGCCGGCAAGGGTAATTGATAAGTGAATAGCGAGTAAGAGAAGTTAAAAAGAAGCAACTATTGGCATATCGCCGGGGAATCGTCCACTTAAGTTGATTGTGATAAGAGCTCAGAAATTTACAACATACTGGAGCGTGGCTCTCATTTTGTTGTGGGCATTTTTCTTTTCTTTTTTTTTTTTTTTTTTTTTGACAAGACAGTGTTGATTTGGCAAGACAGTGGCGGGTCATGACGTGTCGCTCAGCTGCTCTTCCGCGCTATACTTTATGTGAGCCACGCTATCTCCCCATCTCTCTCAGAGTGTAACGGGTTTTCATGCCTAGCTTTAATGCATAATTTGAATATATTGATACATGAGCAGACACACTGAAACACACACACACACACACATACTATTATATATACACACATACACAAACTCTCTGATTAGGTACCCAGTGTAAGTATATGTAAGTGTTTAAGCTGGCTGCCAGATTTCCATTTCCTAAAGCTATTACGGAACTTGACTAGTTCGAGATGGACGACGCAACATTCATGCCGCTCACTCTCACCACTTTCACTAGTATGGACTAAGCACACTCACACACATAATAACTCACGCACGCACACACATACAGACGCAAATCGTAACCGCATATGGCGTACTCTCTATTAGATACTAGTTCCTGGATTCTTTGGGCATTTTTCATAAGTAGCTATCCAACCATGAATCTAATACGTCCTGGAGCCCACCATGGAGCACTTGCAGCCAGATACTATGGCTGCGATTGAGCTTCGAACTTTGCCGCGTTTGGATGACGTTGGCAGTTTTCTATTGCTTTTGCTTCAAGTGGTATTCTGATTTTTCCAATTAGATGTTGATTAGACCAATTGCCAGTGCTCTTCAAACAGTTGTAAGTGGAGCACTTAGCTACTTTCACGGATTATGATCCTAAGAGAATTACCTGTTCGGCCACATCTTCCGTTTTTGCAATATATTCGTTGGGTATGCTCATGTTGGCGGCTGCTATTGGTCCTCTTGGGGTTGTTTACGTGTTATTCCAGGCCGACGTTAAAACTTGCAGCATGCAAGTTTGGTTTAAAAACACTTAAAACGTTCACAGTCCACTCGGTACACGAAATTAAAATTAACAAAAACCAGAAAAATCAAAAAACACACAACACGGGCACACAAGGCTGGCAGAGAGAGCCAGGTGGAGAAATTGTTATCGATAGTAATAAGTTTGCGATTAACTGCGACTGGCGATTAACCTCAGTGCTGTTATCGAGCAGTTCCAAGCAGCGTGCCAGGTTTTTTTCGTTTTAGAAAAAACCATACACAATAAATATTAGTGATATTATATATAAAATAGAATAAGTTAACTTTAGTTGATATAAAATGGCAACCGTGGCCAAGCGACCAAGGATTGACGACGAAAAGCCCAGCACATCGAAAGAGAGCCGTACGAAAAAGAAGTCCAAAAAAAATGTGACTGCCGGCGAAATTAACACCGACTGGGACGTAGATAGCTACCGAACGGAATACGAGAGCGAGGAACACTGGCAACTGCGCCGTGACTTTATGATGGCACACAAGGATCGCTTCGACGAGGAGCGTTTGGTATGCCTGGCACAGACATTCATCAACATGGAATTTCTGGGTTGCAAATATCCATCGGAAACAATGCTCTTGGTCGCCGAGTTGTCAAAAGAGATTGCCGAAGAGTTTCGGCAGAAGCGGTCGCTGCGGCTGAAGCGCACATTTGTCAACGCATCGGACGCAGCCGAACAGCGGGCCAAAGGTAGACGGAACAATCCAAAATAATAATATCATAGATGTACTATTAGAGACGGAAGAAAATGTTTTATATATTACTCGTAAATATATAAATATATATAAATATCTATTTAGTATATATGTGATCGTGAAACCCACGAATCCTGATTACACGTATTCCAAATCAATTAGGCCGCTCCCAACAGCCATTGCAGAAGAAACAAGCCCAATTCGAAAGCCAATCCACCAGCAGCGTCGATCGGATGTGTTTCGGCGGCGGGGCTCCACTCGATCTCTTCCAAGGCTTGCGTTTTGGGAACTTGATAATTTATTTAGCCGGCGGTCGCAGTTGCCTGCGCAATTCTTGTAATTTGGCCAAAATGAAGTACGACGAACGCTCGATTGAAACCCAAACGATGGAAACGTCGAAAACAGCTGAGATTGTAATCAATGATGAGGTCATAGCCACTGAACAAGGCGAGAATCTAAAGGCAGCCAAAATGGCTGCATACAAGCAAGCGTTGCTCCTGCTGCAGACGCACTGCTACAGCATAAAGGTAGACAGTGCCTAGAGGACTACCTGAGATTAGTTCATGTGCATATATATCTTTTCTGTGTCCAGCTGAATGCAGCGCGAGCTACTATCAAGGTCGAGAAGGGCAAGAATGGCATTGATATCAATGTCACCAAGGAGTCGGCGGACAGTCTGACGGATAGCAAGCTGGATGCGAGCAACAAAGGCTATCGTATGATGCGGATGATGGGCTGGACAGGCGGTGGTCTGGGACGCCGCAAGCAAGGTCGCGAGGAGCCCGTGGGGTGGGTGTTTGGTCTTGATGTCATTATGTTTAACTAGATATTGAATTCAAATATTTTGCAGCTACCTGTTAAAGAGCAATCGTATGGGCTTGGGCTCCAATGATCCGCATGCTAACCTGGCAGATTATCGCAAACTCATAGAGAACTATGTCAATTCGGATGATATACGAGACATGCAGTTTGAGCCGAACTTTTTAAAAGAAGAACGCGCCACGTTTCATCAGTATGCAAACTTCTTTTAATCATAATTTAATATCATTCCTTATTACATATGTATATGTATTTGTATTTTGTAGAATTGCTAGCAAGTTTGGACTGCGTTCGACAAGCTATGGCACTGGAGAATCTCGTCGCTTGCTTATAACTAAGAAAATCAGCTATAATATCATACTAAATGAGGTGCTCACCAAAAGAAATCCCAAGTTCTGCGAACGTTATTTTGTGCAGGTGCCCATGCAGAAGGCCCACCTGTTTCCAGGTAATGTGGCTGCTCTGGATTTGGAAAGCTTAATGGAATAATGAATAATGTGTTACGGTTACTTTTATATACGTTTATATTGGTATATATGTAAAACATTTTCAGGACAATTAATTTAAGTTTATAGTAAGAGAATAAATTTTGTACGCATTTGAAAAAAGTATTAAATTCAAATCCAGTTGCATTCGTGTTTACGTTTCGGTGTGACTGGCTACTTGCGTTGGCCTTGGAATGGCATTAACAAAGAGCGTCGTGCAACAACAAGTGCATTGATCGAGTCTCGTTCTTGTTTGAAACACAAACGTTTGTTTTCTGAAATAATGAGCAGATGTCCGCGCTGCAACTGCGTAGCAGCTGGACAAAATCGCCTAGTCACCGACAGCTGTGGACACAACAAATGTCGATTGTGTCTGCTGGCAGATGAAGTCGCTTGCTCGGAATGCCAGTTGACAAGGGAGCTTGAGCCCGCGGCAGATGCTGTAGATCAACCAGTTGAGGATGTGGATTACAAACATATAACAAGCACGACACAGGGCTATCATTGCTCTGTGTGCAACAAGAGCTTCCGCAGTCGCACACAACAGTATTATCATCGTAGCTGTGGCAATGAGATCCTCAAGAAGTTTCCTTGCACTCAATGCGCACGGGTAATTTAAAACAAAAGCTGAATCTTCAATATAAATATATGTGTAACAATTATTATTTTCCAGCGATTTGCCACACGTTCGCATCTGAAGTATCACCAAAAGAGCCACAACAGTCCCAGTTTCAGCTGTTCCCATTGTGGTAAAACCTTTAGGCAGGAGCTCTTGTTGCAACGCCATATGCGTACTCACAACTCATCCGGCTTTCCCTGCCAGCAATGCTCAAGAACCTTTCGCAGCCAGGGCGCCCTCACGGCTCACGCTGTTCTGCACAGCGGCAACGGCTTGCCATACAAATGTGTTGACTGCTCCAAGCACTATCTAACCAAGGCGAATTTACGGCAGCATCGTGTGAAGCACGAGCCGAATAGCCGCCGGCACCAGTGCAATGTGTGCAACAAGTGCTTTCTGCGCTCCTCCACGCTCAGATTGCACCAAGCCCGACACACTCAGCGTCCGCGGCATGCTTGCTCCCAATGCAATAAGACCTACAATGACGTGGATGCACTGCAGCGGCACGTGAAGCAACACACAGCCAATCCGCGTTATCAATGTCTGCAATGTGACGTCACAGTCAGCCGGCGTGACAATATGCAGCGGCATATGCGCTCCATGCATCCAGGCATTGAATTCGATGCGGGCGTAAAAGTCTTAGATGTTGAGCAGAGCACCACAACTGTGCCAGCTGCTGCAGAGCAGCCAACTGCGCCGAGTCTGCGCTACAGCAGCGTCATCATGAGTGTGGGCAATGTGCAGCCGGTGGTAGTGCCCGAACTGGAGCCGGAGAAGCCGCCGCCGGAGAAATCGCTGCCCGATAAAGTGCAAAAAGAGAATGTAAAATTATATCGCAAAATCATATTGGATTTGGATAACGAGGAGTACTCCAATGAGCTGAGCAGTACTGGCCTGGACATGGACGAGTCGACACCGCCAACCGCTGAGCAACAAGCGACGCAGCTGGCACCGCAACATCCACCTTTGCCTGACCAGAGCAGCTCCTGCTTTAGACATTGGCGCAAGAATTTCAAATACTTTTATGAAAACGAACATACCAATTAAGAATTATGGTATTAGCTAGGGCTAGCAGATCCTTAAGGAAGTCGAGAGAATGTCTTGCTCAAGAATTTAAATAAGATGTGAACTGATCGATTGGCATAAGGCATAATAACGAGATGGGGTCAATGTAGTTATTTATACATATAGCTGAATGAAATGCTGGCCTGATGCCATATAATACACTTGCTAAGCGTATTTTAACTAGTTAACGGTGTGTGTATATGCTTATAGACAAGCTATATAGTCATGCTTAGTGAAAAGATATAGAAGCTTGTCCTGCCATACACACAGCAAATCAAACTGTAAAATGAGCTTCATTACGCTTAGATTATTCTTTTGAAAGTTCTTGAATTTGGGCAGTGGTTCCATCTACACATGTATGTATGTATGTATATTATATTGTTAGAGTTAAGTATTTGTGTATATTGTATTCTAGTGATAAATGTAAAAATTATTCTTCAGTGTTTGATTCGAAACAATATAAAAGCTAGTCTCAACGAGAAAGCATACATTGGTTCATTTCAATTATAATTAATTACAATATATAACTATAGCACATAGAGCATTTATGAGTCGTGAGCTCTCAGATGTTGCTGCCTAGTTGGCCTGCGTCAATGACAAGGGTCTGGGCTGGGCACTGTTCGATGAGCAAGCAATAGAAATACGTAATTATATTATCCAAGCGTAGTGCACAAAATGTGGAGCGAGCAAACGGAACTAGAGGTGCTGCAAGAGATCTATGATCTAACCCGAGCAGCTGGAGCCAAACAGAATTGGCGCAAGTTACTGACGCTTGGCTACAGACTGGAACGGGACTTGAAGCGCAAATTGCTCTGGATATGGCCCACAGCATTGGATCTGAAGAGACTAAATGGTGTGCTTAGGCAGCTGGACATTCACCATGTGCTGAGCATTGGCTGTGGCAGTGGACTGCTCGAGTGGCTGCTCGGCGCGGTGGCTGACCAAGAGCTGCGAGTCTATGGCCTGGAAAGGGATCCGAACTGGTGGTGCAGCAAATACGCCGTACGCAGTTTTATTCCACTCAACTACATTGAGCAGGCAGACTCCAAATTGAGTCCCAGTTTCTTCAGCCGCTGTTGCTCGGGCGTTGCGCCCTGTGCGCTGCTCTTTTGCTACTTTAACAATCGAAGTGCCTTCCTGGAGTACCTAAGCGCATTTGAAGGCAAGTGGCTTATAATAATAGGTCCACAGCCTGCATTGGGCATACACACAGATCCGAATCCTCTGCAACCTCAGCTGCCCGACAAACAATGGGCGTTGCGCGATCTTTGCGAATGGACTGAACAGAATGTGGTGGCCATCTACGAGAAACTCGACATTATTTAGCTATATATACAAGTTAATTAGCAATTGTATATTTATAATTTGTATTATTAATGCGTTATCTATATATTTATGCCTAACCCCTATTGACTTCTATGTGAAATCTGCAGGCGGGTATTGTCTGCACTTCAGCCGTCACAGTGCTGTTGATACCCAGATTACTAAGCGCACCGCGCACCAGACCACAAGTGAAGGCTACAAATTTGGGAGCCTGCTCCAGCTGCTTGGAGCCTGGCGAGATGCGTGTGAGAAAACGGAATGCTTTATCCTGCACCACGTACATGCCATAGTTGTTGGTGCGCAAGTTATCCACTTGCTTCTTGTAAATCAATGTCCAGAAGTCAGTGCATATAAATTTCATTGTCTCCAGCTCATCCTTGAAGCGCCCGACGTCTCGCGTAAGGCGTTCGATCAGACGATAGCCGGTGGTAAAGCCTATGTACTCCAGGGTGCCCAGATCATTCTGATCCTGCAAAATGGCTTTGTGTTTACATATGGATTATCTATGACTTAATGCTCCACCTTGCTATTATTTAGGCAATAGTTGACTATCTCAGCATGCAGGCAATCAAATACAATTTCCTCCGACATTATTAAAACAATACTGTTTACGTTCTGTAAATTAGAGTTGCACTCAACAGCTGACTGTGACGTTAGCATGTGAATGGCATAAGTTGCTCTCGCAGCTGTGAATGGGTACAAAATTGAGTTTGCTAAAAAGTTAAGTTCTTCAATTGCACCTTAACTAAATAATTTCTATTTTTTCACTATTTTAAATTAATTCATTGTACTTTTGTGTGTTAGTTAAATATGTCTGCGAGATCTGTTACTGAATTCCCACAGCAAATCATATATGGTAAGTACTTGCACTCAACAGCTGACTCCGACGTTGACATGTGAATTGCCAAAGTCGCGCTTACGGCTGCCAGTGGGTAGACATCCCCCGCTCAGCTAGCGATGTATACAAACTGCGTGGTCAAAAGGGAAAAATTTCATTAGTTAAGAACAACAATCGTGTGCAGTGCATTTAACTGGCAACATGGCTAGCCTGGATCTGCGGCAAAGCTCAACGCTACACAGCCTGGTGTGCCAGTCGATATTGGTGCTGTTGTGTTTGGTCTGCTATGGCTACGGCGGGCTAAGCGGTGCCAAATTTGTGTTCGATGACACCGTTGCCATAGTGAAGAACAAAAATGTCAACTCGTTGCCCACCAATTGGACGGCGATCTTTAGCCACGATTTTTGGGGTGCACCGCTCCTAAGCGCGGATTCACACAAATCGTTCCGGCCGTTGACAACGCTCATGTTCCATTACGAATACGCGTTACTTGGCCTGAATGCTGCCCACATGAAGTTTCTCAATCTCGTGCTCCACTGCGTCAATACGCTGCTCATGTGGCGCCTTGTACGTTCGCTGTATGTGGAGGACATTGACATTGAACGATGGGCGACACTATCTGCGGCACTCTTTGCCGCTCATCCAGTGCACACAGAAGCCGTATCCGGCGTCGTGGGCCGAGCGGAGCTTATGTTTGGACTCATACACCTGCTTTGCCTGCTCCTAACAGTCGCCAGCGCGGACAAGCCAGGTGTGAGCAGCGTTATTCTCATTCTGTTGCTTACGGGAGTTGGCATGCTGTTCAAGGAGTCCGCCATTACAATACCGTTATCCTGCATTATGCTGGACTACTTCCAGAATGGCACCTACATGCTGCCGCTGAAGCTACAGCAGCGAGTGATCACCAGACGTCTGCGTTACCTATGCTATATATGCGGCATGCTCTCTCTGCTGCTCCTGCGCCTCTGGTGGCAAAACTTCGAGGCGCCGGAATTCAAGCCAGTGGATAATCCAATTGCACACAACGAGCAGCTGCTCACGCGAGGACTGTCGCAGCAGTACCTGTACGTGGTGAACTTCTGGCTGATGCTATGTCCGCAATGGCTGTGCTTCGACTGGGCGCTGGGCTGCATCAATCTGGTGACCAGCATTTGGGATATGCGTCTGCAGGCCGTCATTGCCTTCTACTCATTCATCATTGTTGCCCTCATGAACTTTCGACGGCTCGCAGGCCTCATGCTCGGCTTGGCATTGATGGTCATTCCATTTCTGCCCGCATCCGGAATCATTCGTGTGGGATTTGTCATTGCGGAGCGCACACTGTATGTGCCATCGATTGGCTTTTGTCTGGTGTCCGTCTACGGCTTTCTCTACTGCTATCAAAACTATGCTGGCAACAGATATTGCCGTATAGCCCTGCAGACGCTTCTTATGCTGCTCTTTGCCGTGTTTATGCTGCGCACTCGTCAACGTGCAGCCGAGTGGTTAAACGAGGAGCAGCTGTTCAGCTCGGCGCTGCAGGTGTGCCCCAACAATGCCAAGGTGCACTATAACATAGCACGGCTAGCCACGGACAATGGCAACAGCAGCCGTGCCTTCCATCACTATCTGAAGGCTGTCCAGCTCTATCCGGAGTACGAGTCGGCGCTGATGAATCTGGGCAATCTCTATCGGGAGTATGGGCAGTTGGAGACAGCTGAGAAGTACATACGTGCTGCCTTGGCTGCCTATCCCGCCTTTCCCGTGGCCTGGATGAATCTGGGCATCGTGCAGTCGGCGCAAAAGAAATACGACCAAGCGCTGGATAGCTATAGACAGGCCCTCAAATATCGCTCCGACTATGCCGTCTGCTACTACAACATGGGCAATCTATTTCTGGAGCAGCATCAATACGGCGAGGCACTGCATCATTGGCAGCACGCCGTTGCCATCAATCCGCGACAGCCCAAAGCTTGGGCCAATATTTTAACCATGTTGGATAACCGCGGCATGTACGAAGATGCGCTACGAATCTCCGCCCAGGCTCTGACCCAGCTGCCCAATGAGCCGAGCATTCTGTTTATACGGGCGAATGTTCTCGGCAAGCTGAAGCACTATCTGGAGGCGGAGGCTCTATACAAACAGGTCATTGAGTTGGAGCCACGGAACATGCTGTATCATACGAATCTCGGCGTGCTCTATCATCGCTGGGACAAGCTGGAGGAAGCCATCGAGTGCTATCAGACTGCCATTAGTATTAATTCCTCTCGGGCGACAACAGCGCGAGATAATCTCGGCAAACTCTTGAGGCGCTTGAATCGCGAATCGCCTAAGGAATCGCAGCAATAAGGGCTCTTCCAAAGGGAATCCCTTCTCTAAGTTAAAGACATCTGGTCATAGCCGTAAGTTGCATCCATCTTCAAAGCAATCCAATATCAATATAAGGGAAGGGAACTCTTTTGAAGTTTTTTAAAAGCAATTTTATGACTTTTATAGATATTTATATTTTTACAAATTTTTGTTCGACGATCTTTCTGGGGCATATACATACATATATCTTTTATAAGGAATCTCTTATTTAATTACTGATATTATTTTTACCGTCAGTAACAAATTTACAAATCAACCACAAAGAAGAATGAATGTCTCAAAATTATCTATATATCTATGTCCAATAATATGTTTCCATAATCTCAGTTTCTCTTTATCAACGAATGTGTCACACAGCTGAATTCCATCAAGCGCGTAAACCCCCTGAATAGATCGGTAATATTTTTTTTAATGAACTACTCATTCATGTTTTTCTGATGTGCTGTTCACGCTGCCTGCCTTATCAACACTATCTATGTCTCTGACAAGTCATCCATATCATATCTTCGAACTAACACCTGGAGAACTTGAATGTTCCACTCCGACTATGAAACTAGATTAAGCTGATATTTATAATATTTAAATTAAATATTAAGTTATTTATATGTATTTACTATTAGATTTATTTATTTATTCGCAAGGGTATTTACAATTAATGTTTATAACTAAATAATGAAGGAACCACTAGGAGACAAAACATAATTTAATTACAATCTAAGACATGGGACTACAAATAAAATACTTTCGAGAGCAGCGAAACACTTGTTACACTGTTGATTAATTACGCTTCAATTCCACACAGTATTCGCATCACAAAATAATAATACCGAGAATTACATAAACTATTTATACAAATATAGGAAATAATAATATAAATAGCAATAATCAGAGTGAAGCATAAAACTTGTTGAGGATATACAAAAAATGAAATCAATTGGAGCAAAGGTTGCAAATTGAAAATAATCACAATGAATAAAATATAATAGGCAAATGTGCAATTTATAAATATATATACATGTATATATGTGTGTGTGTATGGGAGTGTCTGTATATTAACAAAGTCTTTAATGTTGAGATGCACGTCGGTTTTACTTAGTTTTGGGCAAGCTAGCGAGCGAGCAACGGCGACACGATCTACCTAACAATAAGCGAAAAATTATAATAGCTAATCATAATCAGAATAATAATAAAGCAATCAAAAGAATATAACACAGTTCACACAGTTACCGAGGCTGCGCTTCAGGGTAACAGGGGAAGATATAGAGAGGGCATCCAAGACTTATTGCTATGTGTATATAAATAGTATATGTGGATCAAATGGCTGGCTTAAAGCAGCACAAACTCCTCGCTTTCACTATCATCCGGATCCTGTTCGTAGCCATGCAACTGCTGCGGAGCAATGCCCTCCAGTTCTTGGGTTAAGGCAGCCACCTGCGATATGAGTGGCTTGTAGAGCGAGTCGCTCATCTCATCGCGCGCATGGTCTAGGCAGCGACCACGCGAGAAAGTGAACAGCGGATAATTCATCTCGGGCGGGTCCACTTGAGGCGGGTGCTGGGCTGAAGATTGGGATTGGGCTGCTGGTGCCGTTGATTTGTCCTGGGTAACGCCAGAAGCGCAACGCATGGGATGCAAATACTGTCAAATAAATGGAAGGATTATATATTGCCCTCAATTAATGTCAACTCCATTCACCAATTGCACGCTCTCCACAAAGCTATCGAAATCAGTTTTGGTAGGGCAATAGAAACCAATGCAGCAGCTTGGGTCCATCTTGCTGGACTTCAGCTTTCGTGGCGATTTACAGTGAAACGAGTGCATGGGAAAAGTCTCTTGATTAACATCCACCATCTCCTGGCAGTAGTGCGGATCCAGATGTATCAATTTGTCCTCCTGGAAGCCCACAAAGTAGAGCGAATGCTTGGGCTTGCCGCCAATGATGCCCAGGCAGTATTCCGTGCTGAGCAAGAGCTTCAGGCAGTGCGCATAAACGGGATTCAGTTTGTCAGTGCCCAGACGTAGTGGTATCAGGACAATCAAAGATTTCCAATGCTGGTCAGGCTTGGGCGCATCGCTAGTCGAGCGTTTCGCTTGCTGCCAAGGCACATGAGGCTTGGGAGCCGGCTCCGGTATGCTGCACAGCTCCTCAACATCTTGAATGTAAACTATAAACACAGCAATTAATAATGGGTGCGGAGTATATAGAGTACAGCTTACTAGTGCAATCTTTGGCCACGTAGACACTTATATTGTCAAAGTCGGCATTTTCTCGAGCGGCATGCTCTAAGGCGTGTCTGGATAATTAATGGAATATATTATTAATGAAACCTCTTACAACTCAGATCTGCGACTCACTTTAATAAATAGGAGACCGAGGCGGGGCCATACCAATCGCCTGGCTTCTTGCCCAGCTGCTCGCCGAGGCGCACCAGCGCATGGATGGAAAAGGGACTGTTTTTTGAGGAGCTGTCGCCAAACCACTTGATTATCTTTTTATGCATATTATCCTCGTATGTGGAATGCAGCTGCGTATCCGCATCGTAGCGCCAGCCTGTCGGAAAACAAAGTACACAATTAACAGTGTTTACTGTAGCAACAGACTCACACTTACTGCGACCCAAAAAGTGACAGATGAGACCCTGAGCCAACAACATTTGGCCACTCCGCAGCATACAGCCCCAGCCGCAGTCTGAGGTGTAATTGGAGCCATTCATAGTGGGGAATTCACGGCGATAGGTCATCCAGATGCGGCTGTGGAAATCACGACGAAAACCCTCAATACCCTCCTCCCACGGACTTTCGGCCAGTTGATTTTCAGCCGCATCCATGCCCAGCTCTTGGGGCACAACAATTTCATTTATTTGTTGCGGATTTATGGAGGAATAAATGGAGGACGACGGAGTAGAGGTTGTTGCTTGGATGCTATCAAACGCCGATGTGGCATTATCTGGCGTGGTATCAGCACCGCTATTAATCTCTGTTGTGGAGTTCTCCATGCTAACAGGAGGTGTGTAGCGTCGATGATAGCAACGCCCAAGTAGCCAGACGGGCTGCTCCTTCGAGAAACTCGTTTGTCGCATTTTTCCCGTCCAGCCATATTTGACATTATGCCACATGGCCACCAGCTTGGATTCCATGCCCTTGGTCGGTGTGCGATTTGCCGCCAGATCGGGATCATCGCTATGCAGTTCCACGTGACCAGCGCTGTGGTTGTTGCTATTACTGTTATTGTTGCTGTTGGTATTGGTATTGCTGCTGCTATTGCCGCCATAAAGCTGAGTAAACGCATTCATGAAACGTGATGACGTCGATATTTTGCGCTGTGGAGTCGCTGTCGTAGCATTTTCCAGTTTTGGGTTGAGGTTTGCACTTGTTGCAGGTGTCGTTCCCATTGCCGTTGCTGACACAGCAGTCGCTCTCGGAGCAACTAATGCCCTGTGGTGTATTGTTTGTATGGGCGCTGCTTGCTCCTCCTCGATGGCGCCATCCTGAACGTCGCCATCGACAAGGGAGGCAGCCGTGCCAGCGGCACCACCGCCAACCTCGGCGCTGTTTTCGTAGATTACCAGCTTGTCGTCGGTCAACTGTGAGAGTAGTGCATCATAGTTCATCTGTTTGGATTTGGAAACGGATGAGCGACGGCGCTTTGTACGTATTTTCGACAATTTAAAGAACGATGGCATCGCACAGACAATTCAATGTGAGCCACTCGCTGGCTCTTACCCCACTGAATCATAGGCATTCTGCTGCCTTGTGGTGCTGATTACCGATATTTACTCACCGTTTATTTGTTTAAATATGAGAATGATAAAGTTAAGCTTTAGTTTTCTTCGTGCTTGTTCTCGTATTAATAGGTTTACACGCACGCCAAACGCGATAAGCTTTTGTTTACGTTGATATTATGCACACCAAATCACAATTTATAGAATGCAAGCTGATTACGTTTTATCAGTTCTCGATTTTATAGATTATGTATGCAAAAGCAGATAATGAATTTTCGAATATCATTTCAATATGGATTTAACGATATAAACGAATGTAAAATATATTGATAATTACACTATAATCAATATTATATATGCATAAAAAGACTTTAATTTATGTAAGAAATTTAAGAAATTCAGTGTTAAATTTAACTTTATATTTTCTCATATTTGCATCACAAACGATCTTTAATATGCATAGAACAAACATTACGTTAACAATTTCAACAATCTAAATCATGGCATAAACGTTTTATATGCGATTTGCATTGTTCCGTTTAGCCACAGAGTTGCCACCCTGCATTCGGGTGCTGCAACTCTACTTATTGTTACTATTCTATTTAATGCTGCAACTAGTATCAATACAGCGCAATTGTAATTATTCTGTGGTTGAATAATCACGGATCGCAATCCTCTTTAAATTGAATTAAAATACGCAAAAGTTCACAGTAATCGTATTCTAAACGTTTATCGCTGCGTACGGCAACACCGTAAGATTCTGTTTGTTATTGCGCAACTCGTTGTGCGGAGGGGCAAAATAAAAATAAATTAAAGTGAAACTAATTTCAAAATGGTAAATAATGCAAATGAACACATAATAAAATTTCTAATGAGATTCTAACCAAAACGCGCCACAGCAAAATCCAATTCAAAGGTTAGCCTACACTCTTGGTCATCGTACCTACACCCGATTGCCATTGCTGTGCGCCGCCGGTGCGAGATTAACAGAAACAACAACAATTAACATGCCGATGGCAAACTCCACGCGCCTCTCCTCGTCCTCCGTGCTGGCCACGGAGTCATCTAACAAGGGCATGATTATCATAAACAGGCCCAAAGCACTAAATGCCATCAATTTAGAGATGGTGCGCAAGATCTACAAACATTTGAAAAAATGTGAAAAATCCAAATCCCTGATGATCATCAAGGGCACCGGGGAGAAGGCGTTTTGTGCGGGTGGCGATGTGCGCGCTCTGGTCGATGCAGGACCCACGGACGAGTCGAAGAGCTTCTTCCGCGAGGAGTACACAACGAATGCGCTGATCGGCAACTACAAGATACCCTACATTGCCATTATCGATGGCATTACAATGGGCGGTGGAGTGGGTCTCAGTGTCCATGGTAAATATCGTGTGGCCACCGATCGCACGCTGTTTGCAATGCCCGAAACGGCCATTGGGCTCTTTCCCGATGTGGGCGGTTCATATTTCCTGCCACGTCTGCAAGGCAAGCTAGGTATCTACTTGGGACTGACTGGTCATAGGTTACGCGGCGGCGATGTCTACTATGCTGGCATTGCTACCCACTACTGCGAGAGCAGTAAAGTGCCAGAATTGGAAACTGCGTTGCTCAACTGCCCAGATGCCGATGATGTGCCTGAGATTTTGGAAAAGTTCCATTCGAAACCGGAGAAGCCGTTCTCATTGACGCCCGTGCTGGAGCAGATCAACAAGCACTTCTCAGCCGGCTCCGTGGAGGAAATACTGGAGAGCTTGCGAACCGATGACAGTGATTGGGCAAAGAAACAGCTGGAGGTCAGTGTTTAGTACATAAATAGGTGATAAGAGTCGTGCGATCCAGCTGCTAATTGACGTATGCTACGCATAAATATTTAGACAGTATTATATAACAAACAAATATTATATGTATATAAAGAGAAAAACAAATTCAATTAACGCCTCGTGGCGCATGCCACGTTTCGCATATTAACTTAACAAGCGATGCTAAAAGCTAATTGAATCCATTTATTTATATATTTATTTATAGATCCTTAGCAAAGTCTCTCCCACCTCGCTGAAGGTAACATTCCGTCAGTTGGAGCTAGGAGCCCAGCTATCGCTGGCCCAGTGCCTGATCATGGAATATCGGCTGGCCGTGCGCCACCTGGAGCCACGCGCCGACTTCAAGGAGGGTGTGCGCGCCCTGCTCATCGACAAGGATCAGAAGCCCAAATGGCAACCAGCCACCTTGTCCGAGGTCACCGAAGAGCATTTGGACTGGTTCTTCAAGAAGTTGCCCGACACGGAGGAACTCAAACTGTAATTAAGCTGTTGCTGCTTGCTTAGAATTTTACTAGCACGCAATTTCTGCTTGAGTTATCCTAATGTCTTCCTCTCTGTGCACTCTGCCCCGCATTCTACAATAGCTAATGCATAAACAAATTCAGTTTATTATACAGTTTAGCATGCATTTTACATTGATTTGCATGAGAAATCTTTGATAGATGTGTAATCTCTTTTATCTCTATTCCAAACAGCGACTAAATCAAGGCCAACAGACAACAGTTTACGTGAAATTTGATGCATTTATATACGATATACAAATAATTTAACTATATACAAATCTTGTGCCTAAAGAAAAACTAGCAATCGGTTAACAGTAAATAAATTGAAGCATGTAAATATTTTCAAATATAATTTTGTTTGATTTGCCTTCCTCCATTAAGAACTCTCCTTCGACTTGATGCTCTCCTCCACCATGTTGGAGAGCTCCAAGAGTTTGTCAATTTGTTTGGGTTTAAAGTTTAGTTTGCCCAGTTCCAGAGTCCAGGCGGCTACATCGACGCGCAGCTGCAGTCGTATCTTATCGTCATCCGATACGGCAGTGGATGCACTTCCACTGCCCTGTGAATTGGATGCACCGCCGCTCTTGAGATTACGTAGGCGACGCAATGATTCTTCCGTTTTCTGCACAGATGTCAGCACCTCACTAACCACATTGTAGTAGCTACGGGGGGTTAAGAGAAGTATTGATATAATAGATATAAATTTGTGTTTACTTTTCTTTACTTACGCCTTGGTTATGTTGCTGCACACCTCGACCAGTATCTGCTCCACCACTAGTGCGCCCAGCTGTTTCTCGTGCTGAGCCGCAAATGCTTTGAGCGGACGCAGCATTTGCTCCACGTAGCTGGAGCAACGAGTCGGCACCTCGCGGTTCGTCTTGCGGTACAAGCGCGGCAGATCGTTGACTTGTCGCACGTTGTCTGCTCCGCATTCGGTGATTAGCAGCTGTTTCAATGTGTCCTGTATATTGGTGAGGTGCATGCCCAGTGTGTCAATCAAGTCGGCTATGGACTTGCCCAAGACATTGTTGAACAATGCTAGATTCTTGGTCTTAGGCGCCGACTTCATGATTAGCTGCTGCAACTGAGGCAAATATGATTCCAATTGGCGTGTGTCCGTGTATAAAGCAATTAGCAATTGATTCCGTGTGTATGGCTTCGAGTAGCTACTGCTCTTGGCCTCCTTGATAACATCTCGGATCCAGCGCGAGAGACGCAACACTACCTGAACATTGAGCTTGTAGAATTTGGCAAATACCTCCGACAAATAAACGCCCTCGGACCAGCAGCGAGTCAATGCTTCTTTGGCAGCATTGAAGGGCATTAGATGATAGGCACCTCCCTCTGGATGGGCTTGCAGCGAGTCATCTTTGAGCAGCGGCTCCAACTGTGCCTCGAATTTTCCGGCGATTTCCTGCAATTTAAAGGCCAGACTATGAATATAATTCTCAACCAAGATTCGCAACTCACCTGAAAGCATATTTGAAAGTAGACGGGTAGATTCCAGCGTGCCTCGAAGCTTTTGGTTTGATTGTGATGGCGAAAGGAGGAGACTACCTTTTCGCCGCGGCTCGTCAGCAACTCCTCAATCTTGGCCAGAAAATCGCGTGTGCATTTGTATTTCACATAGAACACCTCCGAGTTGCCTGGTGCAAATATCGAATTCATGTGCAGCTCCAGGCGCATCTCAACATCAGCCCAAAAGCTATTGACCACAAAATTGAAGCCGTTTAACTTATCCGAGTAGAGCGTTAGACGCAACAGATCCGCCATGTGCAGCGATATAAAATTCAATACTTTGCTGTAAATGCCAGCCAATCCCTGTGGCGAGTTCTGCAGCTGCTGCTCGCCAATGATGGCGCTCATATAGGGAGCAACGATATCTTCGCGAAAAGCGCGCTCTGCTCGGTCACATGCATCGAGTGTGATGTAGATGCGCAGACAGCGCTCCAAGTGCTCGGAGGCACCGCTCTTGGCCTGCTGCAGTGAGGTGTACAGGAAACGACGTAATTCCTGATGTACTTGCTCCTCTAGTTGCTGAATTCTGGATCTGTGTAAATTGCTCAGCAGAGTGTCGCAGTGTTTCTCATGGAACCGCAATTGTATCAGGTCAAGTGCAGCACGCTCCAAGTCAACAGCCTGGGCGGGCTCGTCTTCGCTCAACTTATTCGCAATCAGCTCCTGTAACTTTTCCATGATCTCGTATACTTTCTTAAGGCTTTGCAAACTGCGTTGATATTCCCGCAATTTACGCTTCTCCTCGAGCTGGTTGCGCAGCTCAACCACATTTTCCTCAATTAAACTGTGTATGCCCTCGATTTCTGTTCGAAATTGCTCCAAAGGGCGTTGTATAGTGTCGATGGTTTGGTCCAGACCCACCAAGTTGGCACTCAAATTAACGAAATCCGCATAGTCCTCATTGATGAGATCTATCATAGCGGCACGTAGACCCTTCAGATATAGGCCCAAGTTGTCGCGCAACTGCTCCAGGCTAGGCGCGTTGCGATTCTTGTGTAGAAACTCATCAACGGAGAAATTTTCCTTTAAAACGAAAGGCGTTGAAGGACCACTTTAAAAATTATTCTGAATACGAACCTTCATGAACTCATTTTTGTCAAAGCAAAGCTTTTCAGCAGTGCTTGTACCACCGGCCACTGATGGCCTTCTTGCTGGCTCATGCATAGTCGGTTAAAACTTTTGTATTAGAATCAAAGCAATTTTAAAACAATTGCCACGAACGAAAATCAGCAGCTGACAACTACATCTGACTTGACAGTCGATAAACGCAATGCGATTAATTTTAAGGGCTGTCACATTTACAAATGTACCAAAATCAGGTAGTTCGAACTGGGAAAGGCAGTGTTTACAGACTTATGAAGATATTGGTACTTTTAAGGCTAACTAAACCTAACACGGCTGTTTGCATATTTGTTTTATTTTTAAATACAACACGCGACAATAAACGCCCAATAAATTGTTGGTACATTTCAGATGGTACATAATAAATAGCAGCTCAGTTTAAAAACAATCAAGTGGCAACGCTAGACTGCGTATCGACGCATCATTTTTCTGCCGGCTTTATTTACAAATAAACAAATTGCAAACATGCCGAAAAATCCAGGCTATCGTAACAATAATAATGGACCGCGCAAACGTCAAGCACAGCTGGATGAGCAGAATCCCGTTGTGCAAGCGTTTCGCAGTTATGCGAGTGAATTGGACGCCAAACACGATCGCCATGAGCGAATTCTAAAACTAAGCCGCGACATTACAATCGAATCGAAGCGCATTATATTTTTCTTGCATTCGATTGATTCGCGCAAGCAGAATAAGGCCAAAGTGCTCGAAGAAGCGCAACAACGTTTGAAGAAGCTGATTGAGGTGAATTTCCGAGCCATTGCCTTGGAGCTGCGTAATCAGGATGTTTATCAATTTCGTGCCGCATACTCGCCCGGCTTGCAGGAGTTCATTGAAGCGTATACCTATATGGAGTACTTGTCCAACGAGGACAACGGCGAGAACTCAAAGTCGATATCAGACTGGGCGGCCTTGCAGTCAATTATGCAATATGAAGTCGAGGCTGAGAAGGAGAAGCCCGTGCAAGACGTGGGAGATTCGCCAATGGCCGGTGAAGAGACAACAGTCAAAGCTGTGGAAAAATTTCAGTTTTTCGTTGATCCCACTGAGTACATTTTGGGCGTTTCAGATTTAACTGGCGAGTTGATGCGTCGTTGCATCAATTCACTGGGCAGCGGGGATACGGACACCTGCATGGAGACCTGCAAGGCACTGCAGCAGTTTTACACAGGGTGCGTTAACCACAGGGTGCACCTTCCTAATGAAAACTAATATCTGTTTTTTTGTCACTTGCAGGTATATCAGTTTGAACTGTCAGCGTGCCCGGGAATTATGGCGCAAAATAACGACAATGCGGCAGAGCATGCTGAAGGCCGAAAATGTGTGCTATAATGTGAAAGTGCGCGGCGGTGAGGCAGCCAAGTGCGCCAGCTTTGATCAAAAGCCAGCAGAAGAAGCCGATGAAGGTTTCTTTTAAATAGATAAATAGATTCATCAAAACATTCGCAGCTTATAAGCAAAATATATGTAATCATTCATTTGAAAATATATAGCAAATATATTTGCAGAAAAACGTTTAAATGTAAAGTACGTTAGTGATCGGACTATCGAGAGATTGAGCGAATGTGCTTATCTCAAAATCTTATCGATAGCAATTGATATCCGTTATTTCATTCTATAGTTAATTTATTTATTGTCCACAAACTGCAATAGATTAGTTGGGAAAGAATTATACGCGGACTTTTAAACTACTTAATGTACGTAATTTGCAACCATAGAAAAAATTCTAAAAATAATTTCTGGATATTTATCGTAATTGACAACATGTGATTTTCGATACTTTAATAGCATCCCTAGTCAGCTGTTAAGTTGGTTTCCAATCAAAAATTTCGCAAAGTAAAATTATTAATTTTAACATTCTACATTTAGGTCCACTTGTTTATCTATAATAAACAGAATTTTTTAACGAACGATCAGGATGTCGATACTGGCTAAAACCTTGGGACGCACTTTCTTTCAGGTAATCATCAAAGAGAGGTTGCCAAGTGCTTACATAAACACTTGCCAAGTTCTTTGCAGCAGCCGTTGCTTAGGCACTTGGAGCCAAGTCAAGTGCTGATGCCAATTCTTTTTTGAGGTTAACATCCTCACATCCTTCTTAACATAATGACTAACTATTATAATATACTTGTATTATTTATAGGCAGCCGCAGTACGTGCACTACATGTGTCAGCGGCGGTTAGTGGTGCGGTGTGTATTCAAATATAAAATTAATTTTACCTTAGAGAATCATGTGTAATAATTATGATTTTAATAGGAGACCTATAGTGCAAATAGAACCACTTGCACTCTAGTGCCCGGCGATGGTGTCGGACCCGAATTGGTCTACTCACTGCAAGAGGTTTTCAAGGTAAGGTAAAATTCCCCATTAGCCGAAAGCAAAAATAACGTTTGATTACGCACAGGCAGCAAATGTGCCAGTTGACTTTGAGGCGTTCTTTTTATCGGAAATCAATCCTGTGCTAAGCGCCAAACTTGAAGATGTTGTCGCCTCCATTCGCAAAAATAAAGTTTGCATTAAGGTCAGTAACGAACTGCTTTATAGAGATAGATTCTAATGTCTTAAATGTGTATATAGGGTATTTTGGCTACACCCGACTACAGCAATGAGGGTGAACTGCAGACGCTTAACATGAAACTGCGCACAGAGCTTGACTTATATGCGAATGTGGTGCACGTTCGCAGTTTGCCTGGTGTTAAGACACGCCATGACAACATCGATACGGTCATCATCCGTGAACAGACGGAAGGCGAGTACTCTGCCCTGGAGCACGAGTCGGTGCCCGGCATCGTGGAGTGCCTGAAAATTGTGACTGCCAAGAAGTCGATGCGTATTGCAAAGTTTGCCTTCGATTATGCCACCAAGAATAACCGCAAGAAGGTAACAGCCGTGCACAAGGCCAACATCATGAAGCTGGGCGATGGTCTCTTCTTGAAGTCATGCGAGAAAGTCTCAAAGCTTTATCCACGTATCGAGCTCGATAAAATGATTGTGGACAATACGACCATGCAAATGGTGTCCAATCCCAATCAGTTCGATGTGATGGTCACTCCGAATCTGTATGGTGCCATTGTCGACAACTTGGCCTCTGGCTTGGTCGGCGGCGCTGGTGTTGTTGCTGGTGCCTCATACTCGGCTGATGCAGTGGTCTTTGAGCCGGTAAGCATATGCTTAACATGCAAAGTAATTCCACAGCACTTCAACTATAATTTTTTGCTGCTTTTACAGGGTGCACGCCATATCTTCGCTCAGGCTGTGGGCAAGAATGTTGCGAATCCAACGGCAATGCTAATGTGCGGCACAAAAATGTTGCGTCACATCAATTTGCCAACCTATAGCGAGGTCATACAGAATGCCATTAACCAGGTGCTCAAGGACGGCAAGATACGCACCAAGGATTTGGGTGGACAATCCACCACTCAGGACTTTACGCGCGCTATTATTGCCAATCTGCACTAGATCGTTCACAGCTCGTCAATTTGCCACAACAGTTGGCTGTGGCTGCCCCAACCAAGGATTGTACGCATGCATAGACACCAAACTCTTCAGTTATTGCCTAAATTATTAGAATGTTAAACATTATTTCTGATATTTAGTTAATTTTTCAGTATGATTTTCTCCTCTGCTTCCCTCCATAATTCAATTGATGCTTTGAGTATTATTTCTGGCGAATATTTATGTTTAGAGCAATTACCTCGCCCAACCGCCCAACCCCTGCCCCCCGTATTCATTTACCCCAAACCTTTTTAGTTTTACAAATTGGCCGTATTGTTTATTATTTTGTGATTATGTATTATACAACAAAAAATCCAAACCGGATTCGAATGTTTGCAAGCAGCATTAAGTTTATGACAAGCAAATGCAAATTTCTGAATCGAAAACTAAATCAAATTGAAGCGAGAGCAATGATGCAGAAAATAAAACCAAAATTACTTAAAAATTTGTATTAATTATATTATACTCAATGGCAATAGAAAAACTACAATTACGAAAAATATTTCACATTGTTTTATTATACAAACTTTAGAAAACCGAATGAATAACACCAAAACATTTCGAAATATCTGAAAATTGTTGTTTGGGCTTACGAGCCTTTGGGCTTGGCCAGTTCTATGAGTCGCGGCGAAGCCTTCGCCTTGAGCGCCGCCGGCGAGATGGCAAAAGGATTCTCCCGAATGTGCGTATTCTCGAACTCCTTTGGCTCGGCCAACTCCTTCATACGCGTGGTTATCTTGTATTTTAATGCGTTTGGTGAAATGGAAAACGGATCGTCCTTCAGATCGGCCGGACCCAAATTGGCTTCGTGCTTAGCCAGAGGCTGAGACATCTCCTTAATGCGATCACTCGCTGCGGTTGGCATCAGACAGTTGTAAATATCGATATATGTATAGATATTCAAAATTAGAGCTTACGTTTATATTTAAGTGCATTGGGTGAGACTTTTCCAGGATTTTCGTTGGTGTGCACATTGGGTCGATCCACTGGCTCAGCCAAAGTCTTAACACGATCCGAGGCTTTGTAATTACGCATGCCCGGTGTGAACTCCCATTCAGGCTTGATGTCCTCCATAATGACCTTGGGACGGGACAGTTTCTTAAGACGCCGCTGATCTATTTGTCCCTTTTTACGATCCTGCAAAGCAAATGTAAAAGTGTTATCAAATGGCTTATGTCTGTTGCTATGATAGGTGTCTATGTTTAGAGACTACCTTGATACATACATATATAATAACTGATATATCAGACTTACCAGTGGCGGTGGAGTTCTCGGCTTACGTGGCTTAGCGAGTCGTGCGATATTCATCTCCCTCATCTTCATTTGCTTCTCTGTTAGCTTCTTCTTCTTTTTGCTGTTTCAGAGGCGAATTCAAATTAGTATTCAATTTAGAGTATGGGTATATTAGTTGGTCAGATGCTCACGGTTTCTCCAACGGCTGCACATTGCACAAGCGACTGTACAAAGACATATAACTGTAACGTAACAAGCGATTAATGATGCCCTCGCCAATCAAATCACCGTTCGCGATGGCATCGGCCCGACGGCTAAGCAAGCGCCTAACTGTCGGCAGTGCCAATTGATCGGTGCGTGTATGGATGGGGTGATCCGCTGGTACGATTTCGATTGTCTTTTTGAATGGACACGCACATTTGGGCAAGTAGCGGCATCTGGGACGCAGCGGCACCGCCAGCTCCATAATACGTTTGCGTTTCGTAAAGCTGCGCGCGTGACGCTCGTACAGCTTCTTCAGCTCCTTGCCAATGTCTCTGAGGAAACACTCAGCATCGTAAGGTATGCGCTTGATTATCGGACAGCAATCGGGACGGACATTATCAGCGAGCTTTAGACAGGTCGTTAGCTCTGGACTGAGATCACATTTCAAACGTTTTAGAGCCATTCTTTCTTCTTTTTCGTTTCGCAATTTTCTATTTTTTATTGATTTTCGTTTTTATTCCAAATGGTTGATTTTTTTGTATTTTTTTGTATTTTTTTTAGTTGCGCTACAGAAAATTTTTAGTCATCTGCTTAAGAATATTAAGACGAATTTAAATAGCTTCGCTTATCTCCAAAGCCTACTAAACAACTACTACTACAATTCTCTCTCAGAGATTACGTTAATGTACTTAAAATACTGAAATTTTTTTTTTTAACATGTCAAGCTTTAAACTACAAAAGGCACAGACTTCGAAATGAAATCATGAACGCGTACATTAAAGTGTGATTCGAAATGCCTATTCTATAATATTGTTATATAAGAATGCTAAAAAAAATTAGATAAAATAATTAATACGTATTTATTTCTAGTATTTCCTCCAGTTGTTTTCTCTAAGTATTGTTTCTAATAATTCCTCCAAATATTTCTTCTAAGTATTTCCTCCATATATTTCTTTTATGTATTTCCTCCAAATATTTCTTCTAAATATTTCTTATAAGTATTTCTTCCAAGTCTTTCCTCTAAGTATTTCCTCTAAGTATTTTTTTCTAAGTATTTTTTCTAAGTATTTCCTCTAAGTATATCCTCCAAGTATTTCCTCTAAGTATTTCCTCCAAGTATTTCCTCCAAGTATTTCCTCTAAGTATTTCCTCTAAGTATTTCCTCTAAGTATTTCCTCTAAGTAGTTCCCCTAAGTATTTCCTCTAAGTAGTTCCTTTAAGTATTTTTTCTAAATATTTCCTCTTTAATGCTTAGTAGAACAATCAATAAATATTTACACACACTTCACGTCACTTTACTGCAGCTCGACTGACCCCCACCGGGCCTGGGCGACTGAAGAAATGCTGCAGCTGCTGCCCTTTATATAGGTCGACTTACACTCAAATAAGTCTCGCTCAAATGTTGAGCACGGCGCCAGGTAGGAGCCGTCGTTGAAGCCGACCAATGGGAACACTCTCCCGCTGCAAGCTTCGTCTTTCCTATATAAATACCGAATGCTGATGCACACATATAAACAATTCAAATGATCTTCTCTTCGGCTCTTGCTTTTGTTCGGCAGACAGAGAGAAAGACTGGAGCGACACAATGTGTATACCTACATATATTCTTGAGCAGGGCGACGAGCAGAGTTGATTTAGCCTGTCTGCCTGTATGTGTGAACGCTCTCAGGAGCTCTAAGAGCTAGAGAGCTAGGCCCTTATATTGCTCACGCAGACCGAGTCTTTTTTTTCCAAAAATCGATGCATCTCGTTTTGCCACGCCCCTACTGGGCGGATCTTGAGATGGATAGTACTAAATTTCAAGATGCATACGGCAAGACGGACATTGCAGAAGAAGAGTATATAAACGTAACAATTCAACGTGCCGAAATGGATCCTAGAATACTTTGGATAAGAATGAAAACATCTTTGTCGTACTGTTTTATTAAATTTTTATTGCCAGTATTCTTCGAAATACTGAGAGCTCCATGTTCACATCATTACAAGTTAATAGTTTGTGTGTGTTTTGGTTTTCATTTTGTTTTGTTTTTCATTTGTAAGTATTGTTTTGTCTTTAGTAGATTTTGCCATTATATCTCCTTTGGTTGTACACATTCATATACATAAATCTAAATGTTGCTGTTGTTGTTTCTATTATTTTTTTACACAATCTTTTGGTTGTTAGACATTTGAATACCCATTCGAAAATTGATTTCGAACTGCAAATATTGAACTTGGCATTGAATTTTCCAGTGAGAACTGAAGAACGTTTTTTGTTTCGTAAATCAAAGTCCATGATAATAGTTAATAATATTATAATTTTTTAGCAGACATACACAAATATATATAAACATATCTATATATATATGTATATATATTATAAATTTGAATTTACCATTTACTAAGTTCACATAAATTTTGCTAATTTAATTTTTTAAATGTTTTGTGTTTTGTTCTTTTTTTTCTTTTCTTTAATTTTTACCCACCTAGCATACATATTTTGATATATAATTTATTTACACCCAAAATACTTTTACCAAATTATAAACTTCTATGTAAATCAATATGTTTTTCTTTTCTTTTACGATTATTTAACACCCAAATTTTTAATTTTAATTTTGTTTACTTGCGTATCGTATACAAGATTTGCTTACACTTAAAATTTCAATATTCCAAATATTTTCCACAGACATTTATTGATTTATATATATATACTTTTTTGATATATTTATATATTTATATTACCAAAGTTTGTTTTTTCTTTACAGTTTTTTTTCTGAATAAATTTCACACATATGCTAATTTTAGATTTTGATATATACTCGAAATGCTTGCCAAGATATTTCGTGAATTTTTCTTCTTCTTTTCTATATGCATATCATATTAGTGCACCATCGAAATGTAGATATGCCTCAAATTTCATTTTTCAAAGATTTCTCGAGTTGTTAAATAAATCTTTTGTTTTTGTCTTTTCCTTTTTGTTTTTTTTTTTTTTTTTTTTTGGTCCCTGAAGCTGTTGAGTTTTGTTTAAAGATAGATTTTTATTTCTATTTGTTTTTGTTAGTTTGCCTTCGTAACCAGTTCTAGAGTACTTTTGATATCCAAAGAGCTGTTGATTTACGCGTGGGTGGAGATAACTCAAAAACATTGTCGAACACGTTCAAAAAAATCAAGTTTAAGTAAATTAAATTTGCTCAAATGTGTTTTACTTGTATTCGTTGCCAATTTTTCTTGCTGTTTCTCTATTTTTGTTCAATGTGAAAATGGAGCAAATATTGAAGATGTTCTGGATGGTGGTAAATCCCATTGCTTTCAAATCGCTTTTGACCCTCTTTGTGGTGCATTGACACCCTGATAATCACTCAGAGATCGACCCTCGCTTCTTCAATGAGCTTCTTCACCAACGAATCGTTCAAAGGCTTCGATCCCGGAGCGAGATGAAAGAGCCAACAGTTATTTGCGAGCTATGATAAAGTCACATCAGAGTCAATATTTACTTTGGTCTATTGTTAAGTATATTTTGAATAAGTGTACTAAGATAGAATACTATTGCATTTTATGTGTAATATATATAGATATACATATATATATATAGCATAGAGCAAAAATTTGAAATAAAAGCCTCTGAGTTTGAAAAAAGTAAAGTAAAACTAGAAATTAAAAAGACTGCAGCTGTTTAACTAAAATATTTGTTTTTGTTTTTATTCATAAACATTTTCAGCGTAAGTATATGATATATATATATACATTCATATATCATGAAACACAATAAGTAAATAATAAAAATAACGAAAAATCATAAACCTAACTGTAATTATAAATTTATATATAGTATATAACAATTATGCACGCTGAACAAATTTTTAAATCTAACTTAACTCGATTTTAATTAAGTTTTTTTTTTCTTTTTTTTTCAATGTTTAAATCATATATGTTTTTAATAATTTTTTGACAAATTATTCAATATATTTATATAACATTTTGTTTTTGTTTCGCTGTAAAGAACTAAAAATTATATTGATAAAAGATAAAAGTTGATTAAAACGAAATTACTTCTATGGAATTTAGTAGTCAAATTTGTTTTTTTAAGTTTACTTTGCTTAAGTTGTGTATCTTTGCTATGTTGTTGTTGTTGTTGTTAATGCTAAATACATACATATATATTTTGTTTTCTTGTTTATTTGTATCTGTATCTTATGGGCTATTGCTAATCATAATGCATTTTATATATATTTAGTTACGCTTATTGGCTGTGAAACAATTTTCATCCTCACAAGAAAGAAAAACCCGATATACTCATTTCACTTTCGTGATTAAGTATACAAATAATAATTAAATATCTTTTTTTGCTTCGGTAAATGCAAAAATAAATGAATTTTGCTCAGTAAATTTTTTGTTTATTTTTTTTGTATTTCTTGTATTGTACTTGCATCAGTTGTTGTTGTATTAAAAATAATCTAAATATTTGCTGTTAAAAACGAGAAACTTTTTTTTATCATATACGTAAAAAAAAAACGTAGTCGATGCAGTCATCTGTTTGCCAATAACTTAGATCTATTGCTGATTTTTGTTTTTTTATTTATTTTATTTTTAGTTTTTAAATGGATTAATATGCTTAATATGTTCTGCTAGGGCTATTGTTTTTGTTTTCTTGTTGCTGTAATTTTATTTATATTTTACTGTATGCTGTAGTTGATAGTGGATAATTGAAATAAAAATTGTTCTCATTTACTTTTGAGCATGTTTGTTTTGTAGTTTGCATGGGGCCATGCGGCGTATGCGCAACACATATTGCGTATACGCCATGCGCAGCAAACAGCTCAGCTCAGCGCTCGCCTCGCATCATGTTCTGCTTCTTTTTTCTTTGAGTTACTTATTTTTTCTGCTGTCCTGTCTATTGTATATAGTATGATCGTTTAATTAAGTGGCTATTGTATTGGTTATTGCTATTCAATTGGAAAAAAACTCTTTTGGAAAAGTCTCGCTCTCGCTCGCTGTTAGTAAATTGATAATTGTCTGTGTGTGGGTGTGTTCTTCTGTGTGTATTGTATTGGTTTATAGTTAATTGTTTGTGGCTATGGCTATTTCTATTACTGTTTGCTATTTTAGTTGTTGTAGTTAGAGTAGTACTATTGTTTAATTAAATTGTTTGTTTTCTGCTTGAAGAAAAAAGAAAAGTACAATCGACGTCAGGCTGTGTGTGTGTGTTTCTTATTTGTTATTGTTGTCTTCTTCATTTGATTTCTTGACATATATATATTGGTACATATACATGTGCTCAATTTTTAGTTCAATTATTTTGGGCTATTGTTGTTGTTGTTGTTGTTGGTTGTTGGTTGTTTGTCTTGGCTATTGTTTCTTCTGTTCTTTGCATTTGTTTGGTTGTTTTCTAACGCTCAAGTAAAGAGTTTTTCATCTGTTTTCTGATTGGCACAACTAAACTTTCAAATTTGAATTGGTTTCTCGTTTTTAGTCATTGTGTTTAGCATAAATGAATTGAGTAAACTGACTTTGACTTTGTCTGACAAATTGTTCACATATGTGCACTTAAAATGATTTTTGATTCTCAATTTGATGTTCGTCTTCGTGTTTAAATTAATAATTGTTGCTGTTTACATATACATACATATACTTCTTGGTATTGCAAAGAAATCTGTTAAATTATATCAGTTGTTATTCATATAAAAGTATATAATATATATATATATGGATATATTTATATTTGTTTTGTTTGAAACAATTGCACTATAAGTCAAATGTGTTTTTGCCCGTTTGTAATATTAATTAAAAAAAAAGAAAGATAAAAACAACAAATTGTTTGTTTGTTTCAAAAAGGGAATTGCTTACTAATATATATATATATATATATATATACATACAAAACACACGAATCAAGGCTAAACAACAGTTGGTCTGCATATATATATATATATATAGTTATTGTATAGTTAATAATAATTGAAAATTTTGATTTGCCTATATTGTTGTTGTTGTTGTTGTTGCAATTAATAATATAAATAATAGAGTGTGTTGTAAATAACGTAAACACTATGTATATGCACTATGTATATGCACTTATATTCAGCAAATTTTGATTCATGTTGAACAAAATTCTAAACTTTTAAAGTATATAAAAATAATAATAATTAAAATATACATAATATATATTTATATAGATTTAAGACTCATAATTATTAATAAGTATATCGATTTAAAGTTGTTTTTGTTTTTCTCATTTTGTTTATGTTTGCTTGTTTTTATTTTGTTTTATACAATTATTAACTATGAATTTGTTGTAAACAAAGAATAAGTAATGTATGGGTAATCAATCTTTTTTCTCTCCGAAAAATAAAAACACGTACCTGAGCGTTTTTGCACGCCCAACCCACCTAGCCAAGAGACCATATTGAATCCTTCTTTCATAACTTTTTTGAAGGGGCGTGGCAGGTTGGAAAATGCAAAAATTCTATACAATTCTCAACATTCTCAAGCTGTTATATTCCTATTCATTCACGCGACGATAACCTTTCTCTTCTAACAAGTGGAAAAGTTTTCATATTTCAGTTACATACGGCTTGCTTTGCTTTTCTCTTGTTTTTCTTCTTCCTCCTCTTCTACTTTTCACTATACTCCTATGCCCATTTACCTGTCTGTGTGTATATGTGTGTATATGTATATGTTTGTGTTTGTTTCATTTTCATTTTCATTTACATTTACATTTTTATATATCGTATTTCTTTTTTCAATTCTGGTTTCTCGCGCCTTGAAGTAGGCAGCAAAATGCATTTTTCATAAACTTTTCAAATCAGATTTGGTTTTTACAATTTAATTTAATTTTTGTTTTTGCTTCTTAATACATATAAACCGTATAATTGCACTTTATTTTTATTTTAATTTAATTTTTTTTTTTTTGTTATATTTCTTTATGATTTAGTTTGATTTCATTACTTTTCTCTAGCATTTTTTGTTTGTTTGTCTTAAACAAAATATTTGATTTTTTTTTTTTTTTAAGTTTTTACTTTGTATAATTTTGTTTTATAAAATGTTTACATTGCATTTTGATTTTATTTTTGTTTTAGACTGCATTATTTTTGTTTAGTTTTGCGTAAAAAATTTTCCAAAATATATGTACAACTATATATGCTCTGAACTGTTGTATGATTTTTGTTGTTGTTTTGTTGTTGTTTAGTGATGTGCTGTAGTTGTTGCCTTTGCTATTGTTTACTGGTATGTTGGCCTATATCGTATATAGCTTGCCATACATATACTCCATATGCCAACCAAGAATTCGCTTTCTATAGTTGTTGCTCTGTGTAGTTATTGCTGTTATTGTTGTTGTTGTTGTGGTTGTTCTTGTTGTTATTATTTGTATCCGATCGTTCAATTAGTTTATAGCTTTCTCTATATATGTGTGTGTCTGTGTGTGTGTAATCTGTTTCATATTATTATAATAATTGTTTACCTTTTTATGCATTGTTTGCCTAACCAACATTAGTCAGAAAAAGTTTCTTCAAAATTTTGGATTATTAATCACAGATAGTGTGTCTATATATATATATACATATATACATATATATGTGTGTATATATGTATGTATAATAAATATTTATGTATACTTCAAATATAATTAAATTAGCAATAAATACGATTTGATTTTTTGTTTGCTTTTAAACAATTTCTTGTGATGCAAATAATTTACTACATTTTTTTCCTCTTCATATTTTAAATATGCGAAATATGTTTTTTTATAAATATTTTTTTTTTTTTGCCTCAATAGAAATTTTGTATTTTTTTTTTGTATTTTTTTTTTCTAGCCACAACATTTATGCACATCGAATTTATTTTTAAGGATAAGCCAATAAATATGCTTTAAATTATAAAAATTTTGGTTTTCTTATATCTTTTTTTAGCTGAATAGAATTTTGATATTGGTTTTTGTTTAACTTTAAAAATACATGTGTTTGTTGTATATATAATTTTTATTATTAATAATTTTTTTTTAGTTTTTGTTTTCTCTTTTTTGACACTTACTAGCTAGCACACAAAATATGTTTGTTTTTTCTTCATTTAGGTACATATATATATAGAGATTTTGTTTTTTATTTACGCATACATTTAAGTAAAACCCATCTAGAATTTTCGAAACAAGAGAGCTCTCAAATGGGGGAGGGATAGGTAGGGAGCGTGTTTTGACCAAAAAAGTTGTTCTCTTTTTTTTTTTTTTGAAGTGTAAATATGTATTTAGTAGACATTCCTCAATTTTTTCTTAGTTTTCTTTTTTTTTTTTTTTTTCATTTTGTATATTGTGTAAAGAGTGTGTAGAGTGTATAAGTACATTTTATATAGAGTTGCTCAAAATGATCTTGTGTGTTTCGTTATTGAGGTATACGCGTAATGGATCAAGACACACACATACAGAAATATACATATATATATATATATACTTAGATATATAGTTTTATAGAAATTACTTCAAGACATTTTAGCGAATGGGAATTTGTTTTTTTTTTTTTTTTTTTTATAAATTTACGGCCTAAAACATTTAGTTAAATTTATTATGTACTTTTTTTAACATCGAAACATCAAAATTTTGTTTTCATATATTATAATTTTGTTATCTATATGTGTTTTGATTTTGTTTTGAATTTTTTGTCAAATTAAATTTTTGTTTTTAATTTTTGATGGGCTGTCTTTTGTTGCTGTTGTTGTTGGTGGTTTTTGTTGTTGTTGTGAATTTTGGTTTTGCGTAAGTTTCTTGTTTTATTATTATTATTTTGTGTGCTTCTTCTTCTTCTTTATATATTTTTTTGTTTTTTCTTTTTTGCTTTAGCTAACATTTTCTCGTTCCTCTTATCAATTTATTTAATTTGTAAATGTGAAGGCAGCTTTGTTTATTGATTTCCGTTTGTTTTATATTTCTTCATTTTTGTAAGGGTTTTTCTTTTTTGAAAATAATAATGTAAAAAATTGAAATGAATTGAGAACGAAAAAAATGTTAAAATTTTGTATTTGATTTTGATTTTTGTAGTTTTTGAATTTTGTGTTTGCTATTTTGTTTGTTTGCTGTTGTTGTTGTTGGCTATTATGTTTGCTGTTGTTGTTGTTATTGATCGGATATTGTTGTTGGTTTAGTTGTTATTGTTGTTGTTGTTGCTGGTATTTGTAGTTATTGTTGTTGTTGTTGTTGGGTTTAGTGTCAGTAGCTATGCATAAGCCGTCTGCATTGCGTTTTTAGAAATCACATATAAAGTTTTCTTTTGTTTTTTTTTTCTGTATTTTTAAATATATTAAAAATTATAAAAATGTTTATGGAATGTTTTATTTCCAAGAATTTTCGTTTACATTTCGCAAGCAGGCGCTGGCATAGTATTTTTATATGGGCTGTACTTTATTTTGTTTTTGTTGTTTTTTTTTTTTGTGTTGAAATAAAATTTTAATGGAAATAAATGTTGTTTCTTTTTCTTTGTTTAATTTTACAAATTAATTTACTTGGTATTGTTGTGTTTACTGTTGCTTATTTGTTTTTTATTTTTTGTATATATTTTTAGGGTATTATTTTTTTGTTTTTTTTTGTTTTGTTTGGTTTAGAAAGTTTGTACAAGAGAATGCCTATTTGTCGATTGTCAAAAAACTAAACAAAAAATATGCATAAATACTGTGTGTATCTATGCATGTTTGTTTGTTGTTGTTGTTGTTGCTGTGTTGCATACAGACTGCATGCTTACATATACATTTATATATAAGTTATATGTTTGCGTGTGTGTGTGTATTCATTTTTGTTTTTGTTTTGCTTTAGGTTTTATTAACTACTAACAATTTGGAGCTGCTGCTCCATTTGCCGCGGGCTCTTTGCTTTGTCATTATACATATATATATATATATGTGCATATATATAGACATTCATATACATACATGCTTAAAAATTTGGTTTCGCTCAATCGGCGCTTGCCTGTACAGTGCACACCTAACCAACTGCCCCATTCATTTAGAAACTATAGTAGTGCGTGGCTAGCGGTGGCCACACAAATGCTGGTGCCACAAGTTGCTGCTGCTGCTGCTGTTGCTGGGGACAGTCCTGACCTGGTTGCCACCGGACCTATAACTGCTCCTCGGCCTGTTCGGCCTTGATCTGCGCCAGCTTGTCGTGCAGTATCGAACTGTTTGGCGATAGTTGCGCCCCCGTTGCTGCCGCCGGCTCTGGCTCGTATTTGACACTGTTGCTGCCATTGAGATCCATCATTTTGTGCAGCTGCGCTGCCGAGCTGAGCGATTGCTCGCTCTTCAAGCTGCTGGCGTCCGTTTCCGAGTCGCGCGATGTCATCCGACTGCGCCCGTTGCCATTGCCATTGTTGTTCTTGTTGTGGGCCAGCTCACTGTTGTTGTTGTTGTTGTTATTGTTATTGGTGGTGTTAACATGGGCATCCTGTTCGTCCTCACTGCTGGCGCTCGCCGTGCTGCGCATGGGGCTGAGTCGCTCGCGCTTGATATCCGCATAGGCGCCCAGCGGGCTGCCCGGACGCTTCGCACTCGACTCTGAGCTGGAGCAGGTGGCATTGATGTAGTCATTGTTGCGATTGTTTGTGAACGGCAGCGGCGTCTTCTTCACCAGCAGCTGATCCAGCAGCGCATTGCCATTGCCGGTGCCATTGCCGTTGCCATTGCCGCTGTTGCTGTTGTTGCCGCTGCTGTTGAGAATGGCATCGCTGTCGTTCTGCTTGAGAGTCTTTCGTATGATGCCGTCGTACATGTTCTCCGCGTACTCCAGGGCGCTCTTCATGTGCACGCTCGGCACATGGCCGTGGTTCAGATTGGCCGCCACGCCCAGCGGGCTGCCGCGTATCACCTCGGCCAGATGGTTGTTCAGAAAGTCGTTATTGCGATTCAAGTCGAGGCCATAGTTGGCGCCGGCGTTCGGCTGCGCCCAGAACATGGTCGGTTGGAAGGACAACGGCTGAACCCCATCGAAAATGGGCAGTTTCAGGCCGTTGGGCGTGGCAGCGGCCGCTGCGCTCGCCGCGCTGCTGTTGTTCTTCAGGGCGTTGCTCAGCTTGGAGCCGACGTTGCTGCTGCTGTTGTTGCTGCTGCTGTTGCCGCTGCTGCTGTTGCCCGCCTTCAGCTTGTCCAGATGATTCAGCCCCACCAGATTGGCGTTCACCTTATTCGCCGCGCCCGTCAGCCCGACCAGATCGGGCTGGGGCTTCGGCTCACGCTTGCGCGGCCGCATCAGGTGCCGCTCCTTCACCTTGTACTCCAGCGTAGAGTGCGGCACGCCGTAGTAGCTGCCGGCCCGGTGCACCGACATCTCGCCGCGCTGCACTGCCTTGACGGCCTCGACCAGGCTGTCTCTGTCATAGTTGCGGTACTTACCGCGCTTCGGCCGGGTGCCCTTGCCAGCTGCCAGCGCCGCTGCCTCCTGCGCGCTCAGCTGCTGTTGCTGTTGCTGCTGCTGCTGCTGCTGGTGGTGCGCATGCGGATGCGTGTGCGCGTGGGCATGATGATGGGCGCTCAGATGGCTGTGATGCTGCTGGGCGAGCAGGTTGGGCGAGGCACCGAAGCGTGAGGTATCCGTGCCACCGATTATTTTGGCCACCGATATGCTGGGCTTTCTGCTGGTGCTGCCGCCGCCTCCTCCGCCTCCGCCCCCGCCGCTGCTGCTGCACTCGCTGCCGCTGGTGTTGCCATTGTTGCGCTTGTCCAGGCCCAGGAGACTGTCCTGGTTGCTCTGCTCGTTGATCTTGCGCTGTATGGTGTTGGCCATCATCTTCTGTATGGATGTTGCTGTCGGCGACAGCAGATTGTTGCTGCTGCTGCTGTTGTTGCTGTTGCGATAGCTGTTGCTGGCGGCTGCAACGGCAACAGCTGCTGCCAGCATCGGCGAGGCGGAGTGTGGACTGTGATCCCCGTTGCGATTGCTGCTGGAGTTGTTGTTGTTGCAGCTGCTGTTGCTATTGTTGTTGTTGTTGCTGCTGCTGTTGTTGTTGACGATGATGTTGGCGTTGGCATTGTTGCTGTTGGTGGGCGAGACGCTGGTTGCGCCGCTGACCTTGAAGGACGGAATCTTCAGTATAGGATCCTCGCACGCCTCATTGGCATCCAGCGAGGAGCTAGTCTCCGGCGTTTCAGACTTTGGTAGATGACGACGAAAGGCAGCAACAGCATTGAGTTGCTGTTGCTGTTGTTGCTGTTGCTGCTGCTGCTGCTGCTGCAAGAGTGTGGCACTGCCGTTGCTCTCCTGGCCCAGAATGCCGCCACTGCTGGCCATCAGCAGCGTCTTGAACAGATCGCCCAACGTTTGCGTCTCATCCAGCTTGGGCATCACCCCGACTCCTGCTGCCAGCATCAGCGTATGCAGCAGCACGCGCGTATCTATGGCGCCGGCCACATTGCCGCCAGCTGCCACGCCCGGCAGGTGGCCAGTGGGCGTGCCGGCGCCCTGTGAATGCGTCTGTTTCGGTGACATCACCGATTCCTGCTCGTCGCCCAGGTCGCTGCCATTGTGCTCGGACAGGTCGCCCAGCTTGCGAAAATGCTCGTTGACGGCCATGTGATGGGCCGACTCCTGGTAGCCCGACGCATTGCTGTCGCCATCGCCGGCCTCATCGCCGGACTCCTCCTGCTCGTCCAGCTCCAGCTCGTGCTGCAACAGTTGCTGCTGCTGCAGATCGGGCGTCGCACGTTTGCCATCGATTGACATTTTGCCCAGTTTACTGCGCATCGTCGTGCGCTGCACGTGGTATTGGCTGGGCGCCTTGCGTGTGCTCAGCTTGTTGGCCAGCACATCCTGCAGCGCGCTGTTCAGATCCTCGTTGCTGTACGCCTGCCGGCCGGCGGCGCCAAGGGGCGTGGCACACTCCGACAGAGCTCTGTAAGAGAAGAGAATGGCAGGAGATGAGACAAGAATTGGCTAGGAGTTTATATCAGAAAAGATATATCGTTTTGCATATATTAAGAGTAAAGGAGTGTTTTCGTAGGAAATAACCGACTTAAGGATACTCCTTAAATATGATTTTAACTATATTTGATATACTTTTATTGGCTTATATGAAAAAGTAATTTATGGGTGGGGTATACCCACCTAAGAGACACCCCTTAAAAATCCATTTTAAGTAGTGTATGTATTAACAGTTGATACATTTTGTTTATGTCTTACATTTATCATAAGGTATTTTAGTAGGGAGTATCCTACTTAAAGAGATTCCTTTAGATTACAGTATTTTACGTAAATTAGGAGATACAGTTGAATACGTAGAGGAGAAGTATGACTAGAAGATATTCTGCAATTCGATCTGCTGCTGCTGCTGACATATATCCTAAAGTGCAATAATCAGCTGCTCGAATATATATATGATATATATATATATATATATATGATATATATATATATATATATATATATATATATAAATATATGAATAATGTATCAGAAAACTAATATGAATATTCAATGGGTATACCTTACGAGAGCTCACATACCAAATTAAATGGCTTTAGCTCTTATAGTGTTCGAGATTCGAAGAAATTTATTGACATAGAAAAAAGTTAGTCGGAATTATGTAAGCTCTTACAACATATAACTTGTAGCTTATATATGAATTAAAATTTTAATTTTGAATCTTTTGACTCTTCTAGGCTTAGCATGCTAACAGATTGACAGACGGTCAAGTAGACTGAAAGATAGACAGACTGACGAAACCAGTTTAACCTGATTCTGCTAATGAATCTACACATATAAATATATTGTTGACCTTAACCTCAGCTGCTGACAACCAATATGCCCTCCTCGATTCCATTCAGTTTGGTGCTAGTGCTCGTGAACCGTAATCCAATTTGATCTTAATTAGTTCGACAATTGTGAAGTGAATGAACTTTTGGCAAATAGAAGTGGATCTGTAGTCGAAGTAGCCCTCGAACATGTGCCATCGAGGTAATTGAGCAGTCAAGCCGTATTATGATCCGTCCCGCATTATGTGCCCGGGAACCTCTTCCGGCACATCAGCTCGCATTTGACAGCTTCTCTGTGCTGTGACTTCAGCTCAAAGCGGAAAACAGAAGCTGACAAAATATTATTTTCACCCTTTGCCGATGCACATTTTTTTGTTTGTTCCTTTTTTTCCCTCTTTTATTTTCGGTGCTCGTATATTGGGCACACATACACACACTCACATGGAGCACACACACTTGAGTGCAGAGACAATGAGCGCTTCTTAAATGTCTGCAGCAGCAGCAGCAGCAGCAGCGACGTTGTCCTTGTCAAAGGCAATGGCAAGGATGCAGCATAGAAAAATTTGTAACGTTTCTTCCTTTTTCCATATACCCTGCAATTTTTTTTGTTTTTGCTTCTTTTTTTTGTGCTTTCAGTTCTCTCCGATTTTGGCCTGCTGCAGAGACAAAAGATGACACGCCAGGGCTGAGCGTGGCAGGAACAGGGGCAGGACACGAAGATGTCAGCCTGCCAGCCAAGGCAGGGACAAACATGTTTTTGAAGTTCATTAGACGAATTTTTTCCATTTTTTGTTGGTTTTTTTTTACTTACATTTTTTTTTGTTTTTGCTTAAAATAAAAAAGCATTTTTCACTTAATGCCAAGCCGCACCACTTGGCGCTTTGGTGGTGCCAGCGCAGCAGCCACTCTCTGTTTGGCCGTGCGGAGCGCACTTTTGGCTAGCCCATTTCAAAAGGCAACTTTTTGTGCACAACAACAACAACAACAACAACATGAAGCAGCAGCAGCAGCAGTGAAAGCCGTACGAAATTTTTCTTTTCTTTATGCGCAGCCGGCAGGGCAACGAGACGCGAGGAGAGGAGTGGCAAGGAGACGAGACGAGACGAGACGAGACGCCAGCAGACGCGACGAGAGCTGAGACCAAGACCCTTTTGGCAGCACCACACAGTGGGTGGGGCTGGGTGCGTTTGTCGCGCGGGCGGGGTGGGGGTGTGTGCTGCCGTTGCAGTACATTGCACTGGCTGCAGGAAACGCACAGCACAGCTTCTTGTCCTCGCTGTGGGCTGTGGGCCAGCTCAGCTCAGCTCAGCGCAGCGTAGCAAAAGTTGACGGAAAAGTTTTGTTGTTGTTGTCGTTGTTGTTGTTGTTGCAAGGTTCTGTTTCATTTTTTTTTTTTTTTTGCTAGGATCGTGCACGTCTGGAAAATGTCTGAAAATTGCGCTGACAACAGCAACAAAAAAAAAGTAAAGAAGAAGCAGCAGCGTGCAGCTGCAACAGCAGGTGGCAGCAATGGTTGCTGACCGTAGAGCAGTTGCTGCGCGCCTCTAGACCAAATAATGTGACCGAAAAATGTGCGGTGGGGCGCGAAAGGGGTTAAAAGGGTTTCGCACAAAAAAAGGTTTGCAAATATTAATGAAAAATGTCATTTCAATGTCGTTTTGATTTCGTGTTGTTGTTGTTGTTGTTGTAGCTGTTGGTGTCGTTTACCTTTTGGCTGCACTTCAATTGCAATTTGCCGTACCGTTGCAACAGCCGCGGCTGGCGTCGACGCTGACGTCGCTGTCGCTGCCATGAATTTGGCTGCTGCTGCTGCTGCTGTTGTTGTTGTTGCTGTTGTTGTTGCTGTTTTTTTTGTTGCACGCATGTAGCGAGGATTCATTTGCGCTCGTACCACGTTTGCTTTATATTTTTGCGTTCTTTTTTCGCCTTTTTTTTCTGACATTTTGTTTTAATTTGTGGCAGCAGCGGCAACTGCCATGCAACACCAAAAAATAAGAAAAGGGTTGATTTTTTGTTGCATTTTTGCGTGGATTTCGTTGCTGTTGTTGTTGTTGTTGCAATTTTGACGCTTGCTGCAATTGCATCGGCAACTGCTGCAACTGCTGCTGCTGCTGTTGCTGTTGTTGTTGTTGCTGCTGACATTTTTATGCGCATATCGCATTTTTTGTCGGTGAATCCCACACCTTTTGTATGCCTTAAATACACAACACACACACACACACAGCAGTGCAAGCACAAACACACACACACTCACACTCACACCCCTGCCTCGCATCCGTTTACATACATGAAATGCACAATGCATTGGTAACATAAGTATATACATAATTACATTCGACTCGCGGGCAATGCGAGAGCAAACGAAAGCAAAAATTTATAAAAATTATTAATATATACCATAATCTAGCAAATGATCGAAATATTGAGAGACTTTGCTTTGCAGTCATATTAATGGCATTTAAAGCTGAATAGAGCAGTGCCTGACTAGTAATATAGTTCTTTCATTGACCCAGTGAATGCTGGCATTTATGTAATGCCTAGTAGGTCTATAAGCTAGTTTAACTATATGCTAATGCAGCTGAGGCTAGAGAGTTATTGAGATGCTAGAAGATAATGAGGGAAATTAACAACGGATTCAAATGAATCATCTTTCATTAAAGCAATGCTCGTCTCTCTTTCCACAAGAGAGTTTTTGAGCAGTCAAATGATCTTATTAATGATTCATTCACTTTGCAACACTGATTTAGTATCTAGCGATTTCTTATGCTTCTTTGAAAAGTTTCTTGAAGTAGCTCGTTTTGCGGATCTCCAACTCTAAGTGGCTAAAGTGCTTCATCAAATGGTTTAAACTAATGCAGGAATGTATTGACTCTCAAGGAGTTTTATTTTTATAAACAATAAACAATGAAAGCACTTTTTGATGGAAGCAGGCTTAATCAATTGAGGTATATTAGATTGTCTTTTAAATGAAAATACTACATATCTCAAATGATTCGGCCGGATTCTATCTGATTGTAACAACCTTTGCTTAAATGTATAAAAATGCTATTATGTTCCCTAGTCAAGTATTGACCTAATAAATATTGAACCTAATTTTGAATATATTTTATTTCTATATTTATTTATTATATGCACTCCATAATTTAGAATCTTGTTATTATTACAGTTCTGGTTGAAGCAAGTTCCAGCTAATCAATCTAAACTTCCTGCTGCCTCACTTCTTTCGGCTCATATTCAATGCGATTGATAGAGAAGCCTTACTTGTATAAGCTCGCACTTTCCTCCTGCCTTTGCTGTAATTTCGCTACGTTCATAATTTAGAGAGTTAATTTGAAGTTTAGCCAAAGTTAAGCATCTGTTAAATATTCTTTACAGTCTGGCTACGGTCTGTGTACATAATTAATTAAAGTTTTTCGTTTCACTTTTTTCTTCTTCTCGCTTCTCGCTTTTTCGGTTATTCGTTTCTTCGTTTTTCGCTTTTTCGCTTTTCTGTTGTCTTTTCATTTTGTTGCGTGGCCGCTAAATTTGTCTGTGGCGGGACGCCACCAGCGAAAACATGGTTTGGCCAGTGGGTGGGCGGAAGTGGGCGTGGGCTGGCACAGTGTCCCGTTCCAGGGTTGAATGTTCGGCTGTATGTGGTTGTGTGTGTGACGACGTCGAATGCAATTTTGTTAAAAATGCATCAAGTGCATGTGTGCATGTGACTACATGTGTGCGTGTGTGTGTGTGAGTGCTTTTTTTTTATTTGTGTATGAATGCAATTGCATGTTTGTTTTTGTTGCCAATGCAGGCGGCTCCCAGCCCAACCTGCCTGCCCCTTGCACTCGATGCGTGCGCAGCAAACAACCACCCACATACACACACACACACACACACACACTAGCATGCTCGCATACATGCATACACATGCAGTTGCATTTTTTCGGAAGATATGCACTCATTTTTTTTACGGCCAGCTCTGCTGACGTCGCTGCCGTGGCCTCTGCAGCTGCTGCAATTTTTTTGTATGCGTTTTTTTTTTCTATCTCGCTCATTTAAGCGACATTTCATTCACGCACGCATATAGCATACAAACATATATAACGGCAATCAGGCGGGCCAACCAGCCAGCCAGCCAGCCAAGCCAGTCAACCAGGCCGACCCACCTGAACGCCCAACGGTCATTGGAATATGACAAAAATATGCCAAGAAGGGCGGCAGGGGGATTGGGGAGTCATAAAAAAAAACGGTTAAAAATTGCTGGCCTGCAGCAGCAGCAGCAACAACAACAACAGCAACAACGACTATAACAATAGCAAGTGCACGCATTAAGCTTTTTTATTTCGCTTTTTCACCATTTTTTTGGGGCCAAATGGGGAAAGCGACGTCGCTGCTGCTGTCGCAGTCGCTGCCGCTGCCGGCGTCATCAGTCTATGCCAGTTATTACGCTCACAATCTTTTTTTCGGTGCATGTCTGTGTCTGTGAGTGTGTGTGTGTGTGTGTGCACAGAGAATTTTTCGTAAACGAAAAATAATGAATACATATAAACACACAGCGACAACACGCCCCTGCCGCCGCCCGCCACCGCCTCAGCCCAAGTGCTACATAGAAAAAAGTAGCAAGAAGAAAGACCAAAAAAAATGTAAAACGCAGTGGGGAAAAAAAAGCGATCGATATGATGCACTCATTTTCTGTCTGCTGCGTCCGCTGCCAGCGGCGACGTCGACGTCGACGCTTGACTTGGAGTGGCGATGTCGCCGCCTCATCATCAACAGCAGCCAGCACAGTATATATATATATATATCTATGTATATATATGCACATATATATATAGTATAAAGAAAATCCGTAATAAACGCCAAAAAATTGCAGCGTCAGTGGCTTTTGTATTTCAAGTGTTTTTAACTGAGCTGCTTGCTGGCAATACATTTGCCAACTATATATATCTATGTGTGTGTGAGCTGGACATGTTTTGGCCAAAGCCATTGAGCGCTTGTCAATGCGCGCGGCATTTGACTTCTTCTTTTAGCCAGCTGCAGTTCCTGTCAGCCGTCGCATCCTGTTCGCATTCCCTTTTTTCGTTGCTTTTTATTACAACAATTAAAATAGGTGCACGATGATGCAAGGCAGCAGCAGCAGCTGCTAACAAACACTTGGCCATGCTTTAGACAATAGACAAGGACTCGTGTTTTGCGGCTCAAGTGGCAGCCGCAGCAGCCGCTGCCGCCACAAAAAAACAACCAAAAAAAAAAAAGAAGAGAAAAAAAAAAAATAATGACAAAAATTGTGGAAGTGCTGGAAAATTATGCACACGTTCTCAGCATGCCCCTTGTCTCTGTCGTCTGAAGTGCACACACACACACACACACATATATAAATAATAGCCTAGGTGCTCCCGAACATTTTAGAGTAATTAAAAAAATAGCAGGCATAAAATATATAAAGGAGTTAAGATGCACACACACACAGACAAGCACTCACTCACACACACACAGACAGCTCAGCTGGAAATACATTTTGTATACATTTTTTTACTCTCTCGCTTTTTTTGGCAGCTCAAATTTGATGCAAATTTATGCGGCCCACAGCTTGCACCGCCTCAGTAATTAAGCGTGGCCAACGCAGCGCTGGCTGCGTGCTATGGGGCGTATGTGTAATTTTCGGCATCGTTTCATAAACCGCACTCAAACCACGCGCACACACACACACAACATACACACACACATGCACACATATGCGCATCACACCTACTTAAATGTGCATGCACACACACACACACGGCACACACACACATACATGCACACACGTGCATGTGTAATTGCACGATTTTTACATAGGCGCACAACAATAAAGCTTTCCGTTGGCCACCCGTCGTCCCGCCCACCGCCATCGCCTCCGCCTTCGCCTCTACCGCCCCATTAAGTATGCTACAATAAATGCAGTGTCAGAGGCGGGCCAGTGCCCAAAGTGCAATTATCTCATGTATTGTCTGCTGAAATACCATTTTTTCTCTGTTTTTTTGTTTCATGTTGAATTTATTCCTCTCTTCTTTTTTTTTTTTATATATATGTATATATACGTATATAGTTAAGGCTGGGCATGTCGCATTTATTATGGAGCTTGTTTGCATTGCTTAACTGAGTTGATAAAAATCTGTTGATACACAGATAGAGCAATGCGCAGAGAAAATGCGTGATTTTTATATCCAGCTGACTTTTGGCAGCAGGAGAAGTCAGGTTTCGTTTGGGATAGTCATTGCTATTGAGAGGATAACTATAAGTATTAGGCTCTTATCTAAGTCAAGTTTTTGTGATCTTTATATATATCACTGTATCTTATATATTTTTGAAATTATTTTTCATAGCGTATAAACCAATATAGTTATTGATTTTTTTCTTTGAATATATTTTAAAATTTTTAAAAATATTTTTGAAAAATTATATTCATCTCTAAGCCTAGCAATATTTTTTATATATTTTATTATTTTTTTATTAATTAATTTATTTCTTTTTTAGTTCAGTTTTTTGCTGTTTGCCTATTAAATATAAAAATAAATTTCTAATTTATGAATTGCGATTATAATTGATGATTTTTAAAGTTAAATTGTGAAGGTCTTAAATTCAAATTATTAGTGATTACTGAATAGTTGAAATTTTTTATTATTATATTTTTATTAAGTTGTATTACACTAGTAAATTATTTCATTATTTTTTTTATGTGTTTTATATTTAATACGGCAATTTAATTTAAATTTTAAATATTTTAAATTTATTACTTCATTATAATTTTTTTTGTTATAAGAATTTTCATGAATAATAATAAAATAAAATAAAATAAAAAAAAATAAAAAAAATAAATATAGAGTATTTAATTATTAATTATTTAATTAGTTTGCATTCGTTACATGTTTTTTTTTCAACAGTTTTTTTTTTTTATTATTATTTTAAGTTTATTATAGAGCATTTAAATTTGGACTAATTATTTATTTATTTATTTTTTTTTTACTTTCGTTTTGTTTTTTAATGTGTTGCATTTTCATGTTTATTTTCACATATGCGCAATGAGCGATTCATATAATATATTTACTATATATTCAAGTACATAAGCAAGTATATAATCGTATATCTCTATTGGAATTGAGACTCACCTGGCTGTCTTGATATCACCGCTGATCGACGAGTTCGGCGATGGCTTGCTGCTTAGGTCCAGCGGCGCGTCGGCATTGTGTGGACTGTGCAGTGCTTCCTTGAGTGTGGGACTGGGTACGGCAGAGGCAGAGGCAGATGCAGCGGCAGCGGCAGCGGCTGCGGCGGCGGCGGCAGCAGCGGCGGCGGCTACTTCCGAGGTAGTTGGTGTTACGGAGTTGGCATGTTGTTGATTGGCCAGCGTGTTCATCAAATTGATGTCGGCCATCATTGTGAATTGGGCCAGCTTGGCGGCCATTGATTCCATTGATGTCATCTTGGCTGTTTGCTGCGTGAGCAGCTTATACAGTTCTACGGAGCTCGTGGCCGATGACACTGTGGCTATGTTGTTGTTGTTATTGTTGTAGTTGTTGTTGTTGCGTGCTCTATGCTTGCTGTTGGTATTTGTGTTGCTGTTGTGCAGCGATACGCTCGAGTTGCTGTCGCTGTCGTGCTGCATGGGAAAGTTGCGTTAAGTATACGATAATTTTATGTTGTCAGAACTTAGCAATCGAGTGTGAGAGTGGGAGAGAGCTAACCTGATGCACAGTTGTGCTGTAGTTGTTGTTGGTGATGTTGCTGTTGCTGTTGCTGCTGGCCGTTGTTTCGGCCACCAATTCGCCTTTGGCGTTAACCGTTAGCAAGCGACCGTTAACACAGAAATTGCACTTATCAAACGGTGTCCAATCGTTGGGTTCTGGCGGTGGAGTCGGTGAGACGGAGCTACGTGATGTTGCACTTGAGTCGTGTTCCTCGTGTGATGTATCGTGGTTGTTGTCTGTGGTAAAATAATATTTGGTTTGTGTCTCGGCTTAAGCAAGAGTCGACCATTTCTTTACATACCAAAATCGCCTTCAAATTGCAACAAGCCGTTGCTCTTGTTGTTGCTGCTGATTGGCTGGCCGTTGGGCTGCTCTAAGCGTTGGCTCAGTGGCTTGCAGTGGCTCTCCTTGTATTCGCTGTTGTCGTCTGTCTCCTCGCTCGTTATTATTGATATGGGCTGTTGCTCTGCGATATTCAATTGGTTGCGCGTCAATTGCTCTTGATAATGTTTCCATTTCCTGCGACCCATGAATTCCTCAGCGACACGTTCTAAGCCTGCAAGGACAGAGAGGGAGAGAGATATATATAGAGAACAATTGGTTATTGTGGAACGTTCATAGAATATAAGTGGTGCCGCCTGAGGTAGCTAAATTATGCATAAGCTGCATAGGTTATTACATTCTTTTTCTTTTTCTATTTCTTTATAATTTGCCTATTTTTCTATTTGCCTATTTCAATTTGTTTCCTGTTTTTTTTTTGCCTGTATTCGAGCTTGGGAATTTGTGCAGACATAAATTACTTGATTGTATGGTAGGCCAGCAATAAAAAATCAAATGAAATAGCCGAGAGAATTGTTGGCCCTGGCGCACGCTGCGTATGCGTATCATTACGTATACGCCATGGCTGGCAAATTGATAGATTCGCATTCGTTGTTTGCATAGGCGAACTGCATTTCCTTGCATATCCTTGCATATCCTTGCCAATGCCGTCTAATTGCCACAAAAGTTATGCAATTTAATGCAAAATGCATAGCCCACTCGAAATGCCGGGCATGCGTGCAGCAAAAAGCAAAAAAGAAAAAAAAAAACAAATTGTGGAAAAAAAAACAAAAAGAAAACTTTGCCGCTTTTATATGAGGCAAAAAGGTTACGCGTCAACTCACACGAAATGCGAATTAAATATCGAGCTAGGCGCAGAGAGTGAGAGGGAGAGAGAGAGGCGAGGGGTGGAGTGCAAGTGAGTGAGGCGAGCTCAACAAATGCTGCAATTTTGGTGCCACATTTTGTAGCAGTTTTGTTGCAAGCATTTGCATGTACAAAACGTTGCAACGTTGCTGCTGCTGCTTCTTCTTCTTCTATTTTGCCATATTGTTAAACCGGAAGTTGAGCGAAATTTGTTTGCCCCCCCACCGACGACAGCAGGCCAGTCATGTCCTTGTCGCTGGCGCGTCCTGATTGCGCAAAAGTGCGTGCCATGCGTGCGGTGCGTTGCGTTGCGTTGCGTTGCGTTGCGTTGCGTATGCTGCTCAAGTGGGCCACAGGCGCCGCAACAACTGCATTAGCAACAGCAACTACAACAGCAACAGCAACGGCAACGGCGGCAACTGCTGCTGCGGCGCATAAGTAGAACGGCATGTTCAAACTTTTCAGCGTTCAAATTGTATTGCAACTGCAGTTTGTTGTTGTCCTCGAGGTTGTTGTCGTTGCATTTTTGAGGCGCTCAAATAAACAGGGTCGTCGTCGCCGTGCTACAGGGGTTGCTGCCGCTGTTGCTGGTACAACGTTGACGTCGCACGCACCAAAAAAAAAAAAAAGGCGCAAAAAAAAAAAACAAAAATCGAGGTGAATGCACGCGCGAGACTTACGAAACTCACAACTTTAAAGTGCAGCCAGCTCGAACGCACACACACACGCACGCACACTCACACATGCAAGCGAAATTCCAAGGGTTGCTCGCTGCAGCGCGGTTGCATACAATGCGTTGCACGCACGCACAAAATGTCTGCCTACCCAGAGGCATGTGTGCGTGCGTGCGTGTGTGTGTGTGTGTGTGTGTGTGGTTAGGCGACACACATTGCGTATGCTGAGCCGTTATTTCAATGCTGCCAGCGTCTGCCAGAGTAGCGTTCACATTATGCCAAGCAAGCGCCTGAATGTATGCTAAATAGATTTTTTTTTTTTGCTGCGTTCCTCTTTCCTTATTTAGTTTTTTTTTTTTTTTTTTGCTTTCTTGTAACCCTCTGCTGTAGACGTCGATAGGCGCACAGACGCACACGTGTGCACATACATACATACAGACAGTGTCTATTCAAGGCAACTTGTCAGCTGGCTCGCCTGCCTGCCTCGCCTGACTATCTCTGTCTGTCAGTCTATCTGTCGCTTTGTTTGTTTGCTCGCGCTGTGGCTTGCAGTTTGCGGCTTGCGGGCGCCCTAAAACTAACAGCGCATCAAATACTACGAAAAAAAAGGATGAAACATTGTAGAGAGGGAAAGTGCGTGGAATCAAAGTTGGGCGCTGTTTTAAATGCCTGTTTATGCTGTCCTTTAAGCACGTCAGCAGCGACACGGGGCGTATGATTAATATGAAGTTTGTTAAGCTGAGACGTACGAGCAGTTCACAAAAAAAAAAAACGAAATGAAAAAGTGGAAGAAAATACCAATTAAACACGCAAACTCATTTAAAAAGCGGCACACACACACACACACACACATGCATGTATGGAAATGCCATGTGCCATGAGAGACAGGCCGCCAACCCATGAAAACTGGCAAAAGAAATGCACGAAAAAAAATGCAATTATCGATTAATGTACACATTATATGGCTCATACTCGCATATGTACATGTATGCATATATATATGCGTACATGTGTGTGTGTGTCTTTGGTAGATAAACCCTTATGTATACGTAATTTATATGTACATATGTATAATATACGCATACATAGGCGCTACCTTTCCGCATGGCCATATGCAAAAGTCATACGCAGGCCGACAGAGAGAGAGAGAGAGAAAGAGAGAGAGAGAGAGAGAGAGAGAGCAAGAGAAAAAAACAACATTTTTTTGTTGTTGTCTTTTTTTCGTTGTTTTTTTACATTTTTATTTTTTGTTAATGCACATCCTTTTTAATTTGAGGGCGGGGGCATGTCAGTTACGCGCGTTACATAAGCAAATTTCAGTAATGATATACATTATGTATGTATGTAGGTATGTATGTATGTATATGGCATATCTATCGATACAAAATGGCTCGACTGTTTTCCCTATGTGTTGCATTGTTCTTGTGGCATGCAACGTGCTGCCGCCCGGACCCGTCTCCCCGCAGGGGGCGCAGCGTCAACTTACAGCCATTGCTGACATGTCGACAGCGACAACCTGACATTTTTTACGGCCTCTGCGTTGTTTTGGTTTTATTTTTGGTTGCATTTTTGCCTCATGATTTGTTCTTCCCTCTCTTTCCGCCTCTACTTCTGCTTAGTTTTTGTTTTCCTCCATTCGTTCTAGTTTAGTTTGGTAATACGAGTGCGTGCCATAATGAAATGTCAAAAGGTGGCGCATATAGATTATTAGACCTGAGAGACGTTCGCCCATATGTCTACGTCGTCTGAGCCGTGTGCCACGAGGCGTATGCTCAATGCGGCTGATAGACTCACGCTAGAAGAGCGCGGAATTCTACGCACGTGCGTTCATATGACATAACATAGAGACAAAATAACAGAAAATTTTCAAATTATATATGAGAAACAAATTTTCAAGAATTTTTTATGTACAAGTATTCTAATAAAACATTTTTGTGAATTTTTTTTAATGATTAAGGTAAATGTATAGGTACATATTTTAGTTATATGTAAAACAGGAATGTGTGTTTTTTTTTTTTTTTTTCTTTTGAAGAACTGTTTATAAAATTATTCTTGACTGATTTTATGTATATAAAAATAAATAATAATAAAATAAAAAATTCCCAAGTATTATTTTTTATCAATTTAAGATTCTAAAATTAATTTGAATAAAAAATAAGTCATATAATTTTTTTATATATTTTAAAAAAATTTTTTTTAGTTCAGTTAAGAGCGTAAATATATTTAATGAAGAATTATGAATATATTTTTATTTTATATATTTTTACTTAAGATTCCTTACATAATTGTGCTGCTATTTACATACATACATACATATATGTACATTTATTTTAATAATAAAATCGAATAGTGCTTTGATAGTTGAATATAAATAGGCTAAAAGCCAATTTACTGCATGCCCAAAATAAACAAACAAATAATTTTAGAATGTTTTGCTCTGCCTGTTGTTGTTATTGTTGTTGTTGCTGTTGCATTTGCTATTTTGGCTGCAGTTAACACGCCATTGCATTTTGCCGAGCATTTTGAGTAATGTCGGATGTCAACGTACTTGCAACAATTGCGGCGGCGGGTGGAGGCGGCGGTGGCAGTTAGTTAGTTAAAGGACACCGTCATAGCTTTTAATGTTCCCTTGGCGTCACATGTCCTGCCACAACAACAAATTAGTTACCAGCAGCAGGACAGAGACAGAGAGTGAGTGAGCGAGAGAGAGAGAGAGAGAGGGAGAGCGAGCGAGTGAGTGAGCGATAAAATCCGAATAATACAAAAAGTTTCAAAAGCCAAAAGTGAGTCGCCAAAGAAATGAGTTTCGTTAAAAGCAACAACAACAACGAACGGTACCCAAATGAATGCAGCTGAAAGAGGAACTACTGAAAACGGTTAACGGTAAACGGGCGAACTGTGAACTGCGAGCGACGCGACGTGACGATTCGAGGGGCTTGTTAAATGTTGTGTGCAATGAAAAGGACATGCGACTCTCTCTCTTTATATGTGTGCGTGTGTGTGTGTGTGTGTGTGTGTGTGTAACACGTGACAAGTTTGCTTGTGTGTGACTTAAAACGCTTTTGGCCGAATTGTCCAACTCGCAAGGGAATGCAAAGCGGCAGCGTTGAAATGTAAATGAATTGCACAAAATGCAAGGACATACGCAGCTAAAACTAGTCACACACACACACACACGCATACACATAGGTCTACGGGGATGCAACCCTTGCAAAACTGCACAGCTAAAACGTGCCTTAAAAAACAAAAACAAAAACGAAACGAAACTTAAAAAAAAAACAGCCGAAGAAGACTTGGCAATTTACATACTGACAACAACAGCAACAACAACAACAACACAGCTGCAGTTGCATCGGTGTGCTTAGAACCTTTTTTTGTGTGTCACTCTGGCATAGAAATTGTCGTCGTCATCGTTGTTGTCGCTGTGGGCATATGGAAAATTAGAAGCAGCAAATAAATTCGATTGCCCTGCTCGGCCCGACCCGGCTTCGTCTCGTGTGCGTTTGCATTCGGCCGTCGCTCGGCTTTGGCAAGCTCGTCTGCCTGTGGTTGTTGTTGCTGTTGTTGTTGTTGCTGGCCTCGGTGTGGGAGTCCCTCGTTTTGGAAATGTATGTTTCGGCGCTATCGTTGTCTCACTCTAATGCGCTTTCGCATGCACTTTTGGGCCCGCATGCATTTTGATTGGCCAGCCATCCGTTTTTCGGCCAAATTTCAAATGTGTACGAGTGTGCGTGTGTGCATGTGTGCACAGCTGTGTGTGAAGTCTCGTTCGATTGCATTTGATTGCATGTTTGGCCAGCGCCGTTTCAATTGGTGGGCTCACTTTTTGGAGTCGTTTACGAAAGGAAATTGGCTAAAATTGCCAACTGCAGCTCGACCAAAAACAAAAAAACACAACTCTTAAGTGCTGTAATTGTTGAGCAGCGCTTAGAACAATTTTATGCAGTTAGTCAAAATGGCGTGGGGGTTGGGGGCGGTCTGTCCTGCGCTAATTGCAAGTGTGAGATTGATGATTGATGGACAATTAGGCAATTGCACAATTTCTATTTCCATGCCGCTGTTATCCCATCAACGTTCAGCAATGAAATTGTCAGAAATTGACAACGTTTTCGGTTTAATTGCATTAAATATTTAGTTGAGGAATATGAGTGATGTGACTAAGACAATAAGGGAAGAGGAAATAATGTATATATATATATGGAATAAATACAGAGTTTTAGGACTAATTTATTTTTTTTGTAATCTGACCAAATTTATAAGTAGACAAAGTGTTTTTTTTTTTTTATAGAAAGGGATTTCAAAAGGTGCTGCAATAAACGAAAATTAGTGTAACATATAAAACTAAGCTAAAATAAATTTCTTATATTTATTATATGTATATCTAAACATGCTGAAGTCTGCATATTACTTGCTCATTTTTAATCAACAAAAAAGATACAGCAAATTGAATAGATTATCAACTTTATCCCTGCCCAGTCACATCAGCATCTCTCTACTCTTTCTAGCCGAAAATTCCCACACAGAAAATAATAAATAAACAACTTAAAAATGTTCTGAGCTTTAGGGCTTCCCTTCCTCTTTTTTATTTGCATTTTATATTTTATTTCCTCTCCTCGGCGGAAATTTAACTTATCTAGCAGCACCTCTGCTCGGCGGATGCATTCATCCGCCATTGCTAGTGCAGCGCAATCTAATTTCCATTTAACCAATTTTCTTTAGTTACATCAACATTCCTACATAAACTGTCATTCAGTTAGCTGGGAGCCAATTTAATAGCGTTATAAACCAGCCAAGATGGCCAAATAAATTTTCCGCAAAACAAAAATAGAACAACAAAACAGAAAAAAAGAGGAATTTATTATTGTTATATTTTATATATATATAAATTTTTTATATATATAAAAAATAGAGTCATGCTGAAATGACGACATAAAACGCAAAGGCGAAGAGCAGCTGGCTTCAAATTTATTGAAATGTAAAATGCAGAGAAATGCAATTTCCGCATTTCTGCTAAACCAGAGCGCAATAAAATGTGCAACAGCAACATCAGCAGCAGCAGCAGCAGCAGCAGGAGAAGGAGGAGTAGGAGCAACAAAAACTAAACAATTGCCAAGAGCAAAGAGCCAAATAAGAGATTGGGCAGCCAACAGAGCGACAGAGTAGGACATTAAAATGGCAAAGGCAACAGGCGCTATACGTGTTATTTATATATATATATATGCACATATATATGTATATAGGTGTGCATGTGTGTGCGGTGAGGCTGCATGCAACAGGCAGCCTGAAAGTATGCAACAGAAAAAGCGCACGCCACATCCGCTGGCTAAATAACTAAACAAAAGCTAAAACAATTCATTCATTGAATTCGGAAATTCAATTTGGCCGGAGAGTGGGAGGGAGAGCGAGTCAGATAGAGAGAGCGCTGAGTGAGAGCGAGAGCATTTGTGTGCAATAAAACGAGGCTAGGGCAACAGATGAGGCTGCCAGACAGCCAGACAGCCAGCCAGACTGGCTGCAAAATTTTATTCATGGATTTAGCTGAATTTACAATGAATGGATTTTTGGCTTACACTGGCTGGCTGCCACACTAAACGCCAAATGGCACGAACAACGAGCAAATGATGACAACAACAACAAGAGCAACAACAACAGCAACAGCAACAGCTGGTATTTCAATTGAAATGCTGCCTGGCTGCTGTTCGAGTTCAGCGAAGCCAACAAGTGGCAGTAAACTATTTTTCATGAGAGCACATTTAAATTTTGTTCGTTCTTTAGTCAAAGAGTTGTTGTTGTTGTTGTTGTTGTCGTCTGGCACACTCAACAGTTGTGCACTCGACACGGACATGAATGGGTTTGCTGTCGTCGGCAAAGTGAATTGAAGCTGCAGACAGAGCTATAGACAAACTAACACACACACGTACACACACACACACACACACACATCTACACACTAACTGCTCGTTTAGCTAGTTAATAGAAGCCTTGTTTTTGACAGCAGTCTAACTGGCCAAGCTGAGTTACCCCAAAAATGCCAGCTCCACTTGTTGCTGCGGCGGCAGTGTGTGTGTGTGTGCGTGTGTGTGAAACCAATTAGGGCCACTTAAGTGTGCACTTCAAATGGACACGTAGCGGCTCTGGCCACAGCACAGCAGAGCACAGCACACTCCGGGTCCGAAAAAAAGGCAACAGAAACTTCATAAAAATGATTGCCGTATGAGTGCAGAGCAAGCGTTGCGTATACGCCGCATGAACAATGCCCGCAACGAAAAGCCAGCCAGGCACATGTAGCCAAAAGTCAACTGCCCAAAACAACAAAAAAAGGAAGCGAAACAGAGAAGTGCCAGCAAAAAAGAGTGTTGAGTGATGCAACTAATTGCTGCTGGCAACGCGAACGACGGCGACAGCGGCGGCAACTGCACCCTCGGCCAATGCAATGAAAGGATAATTGCGCGGATTGCGCACAGATCGCCTTAATCCTTTTAGGCCTCGCCCGGGCCCGTCACGGACCCAGACTGACGTACTCTAGGCGCGACGCGCAAACAAGCAACAAAAGCAACAGCAGCAGCAGCAACAGCAACAGCAGCAACCATCGCCATTTTTTGTTGCTCGCTTGATGCAGCGTCCACTTGATTGCATTGGAGCCAACGTGACGCGAAAAAAAAACTGCTAGCAGCAGCCAATTTTTTCGCGGCTGCTGTTTACACACACACGCACACACACGCGTACAGCTGCCACAATATGGCAACACCTCGTATGTGAGTGTTATCCTGGCGCGGCAGGCAACTGCCATGCATGTAGCTCCTATCTGAGGGGGATTTTTTTCGCGTGCTTTTTTACTCGTTTGCTCGTCTCGTTTGTTGGGGGCTTCACTGATTGTGATTGTCCGTGATTTGTGGATACGTCCTGCGTCCTGCCAAGGAGCCAATTGTCAGTCATACCCATCATTTTTTTTTCACTGACGCGCTCAAATGCAAATCGAGTTATGCAATCGTTCATTTAACTCAATTGAAAGCTGCATAATCGAACGGCTTACTTATTGAGTCGGAATTTTGGGAAGCGCTTGGGAATGTTTTGCAGCTTTTCAATGGGGTAAAATATATATTTTAAAAATAATAATAATGGTTATTAATTTATGGGATTTTTCATATATATTTATATCTGCATAAAGGACAATTTTCATAGATTCTCACTGTTTCCATTTTACTTTCTTTCCTATTTCTTAATTTTGTCTTGTTTGCTCTCTAATTTTCTGTTTCTTTTGCCTCTGTATCTGTCTCTCTCGCTCTGTTTATCTCCTTATCTCTGTCTCTCTCTCTATCATCCTCTCACTCGACTCTTCCCTTCCTTCCCCACTTTTTCCCTCTCTCTCTCTCTCTCTATCTCTCCCTCTCCATCTCTTTCACTCTATCTCTTGTCTGCCCTCTCTATGGCTTCTTCATATATGCATATATCCATCCCTCCCACGCATATCCTTATATCTTCACTCGTTTCTTTTCTCGCTCCCACTCTATTTCTGTCTCTCTAGCCCCCTACCTCTCTTTCCATCTTTTGCCTACTCTCTCTCTCTCTCTGTCCTCTGCATACATTCAAATCTCATCAATTCGATGTGAAGCCCCAACTTGATTTCGTATTCCTCTAATCCGTTTTCATCGCACCCGAACACACGATTTGAATATTGTACGAGATCAAGTAATTATATAAATAATTTATACCGAACGCAGCGCAGCTCGCAGTCAAAAAGGGAATTTCGTGTGCTTCGGCTTCGCGTTCAGTTTGCATTAATTTTCAATTACTTAAGAATGCATTTCTTGTCACTTCCAACGAAAGCGCACGATTTGTATACGTGAATTTTCTATATACTTAGAATATATATATATATATAGATATATGTTTGTATGCATATGAGAGCGAGAGAGAGAGAGACGGCGTCAAATCAAAAACCTTGAATCAATTGATACGAAAATGCAAGCAAAAACCGGACAGCCGTTGGCACAAAGCGTCTCAGTAAATTCGAATTCGAATTAGAATTGGAATTAGAATTGAACTTGTTGTGCCATATTTGGTTACGATTTCAGCGCTCAATTCCGCAAACGTCAAACGAGGCGGCACGAACGGTGGGCGTGGCCAACTGGGCGTGTTCGATACGCCAGTCTAAGGCTTGGCAAAACTATGAAAATGCAAAAACAAAAGTAAATATTTCATTTATTTATTTACTTTTGCGCGACTCAACAACATTTATTCAAATGGAAAGAAAAAACGATAAGAGGAAGCGAATTAAGAATAACAAATGTGCTTATTAATTGAAGGCGATTAATTTATGTCTAATTGCCGTGAGCAAAAGTTCTCAAAAACTTTTCCCCTCCATTGCATGCGGCTCGATTAGACAAGTTTTACAGCAGTTTAAAATATTTATGCCCCATCAAAATTGTGTCGTTTTGTTGTTGTTATTGTTGTGTTGTTTTAGCAACTGCAATTAACTCAATGAAATTTGCATTTCAATATTTAATATCATTTTGAAAACAAAACAAATCAAATAAAATTACAATTGGTAAAATGAATACGCATACATATATATATCAAGGTAATTATTATAATTAGAATTGATTTTGTATTGATCAAATGACTAGTAGGTGTATGTAAGAAAGAGAGAGCGAGAAGGGGAGAGAGATAGAGAGAGAGATAGAGAAAGAGAGAGAAAGGAATAGTGAGATAGGCAAAACCTAGTTCTAGTAGAACCCGTTTACAATGAGAAATCAGGCTAAAATAATTATTTAGATTTTTGTTATGATCCATTTCCACCCTCAAATGCAACCATTCCCAAGTATATTATTATTATTATTAGTATTATTATTATTATTATTATTATTATTATTATCATTATTATTATTATTATCATTATTATTATAATTATTATTATTATTATTAGGATTATATTAGGATTATTATTATTATTAGGATTAGGATTATTATTAGGATTATTATTATTATTATTATTATTATTATTATTATCATTATTATTATTATTATCATTATTATTATAATTATTATTATTATTATTATTATTATTATTATTATTATTATTATTATTATTATTATTATTATTATTATTATTATTATTATTATTATTATTATAATTATTATTATTATTATTACTCTTATTATTATTATTATTATTATTTTATTTTATTTATTTTATTTTTTTTAATTATACTGAAGTCTACATTACCATGAGAAATTCGTAAACTACCGTTACATAACAGACTAGCTTTCTTTCGAGCTTAAGCAGAGCAAAAAAAAAAAAACACATACAAAAAATAAATAAAGAAAAGAATACAAAATGCATTCAATATGGTGCAATAAGGCAAAAGAAAATTAACGAAGGCGCCGCAAAGCGCAATTGTATAATATGCAAATACAGTTGCAGTTCTCTTTATGTGTGTGTGTGTGATGTGTGATGGTTCTGTTGTTGATTGGGTGTGTGAGCAGCCAGCGCAGGTTTTAGCTAAAATTTTTGCTTTAGCTGCAAATTGAAAATTTCATTTTCAAGTTCAAACTGTTAATCGAAATGTAATTCGAGTGCATTTCTATGCGATACGAATAGGAAATGAATGGGGAATGCAATTCTGCTTTGGCTGCATTCCCAGCTCAGCTAACACCTGGTCTCAATCGCTTTGATTGAGCATGCGAATCGCTTCACACTTCTTCGTCTACTCATTCGCCCTTTAATGTTGGGGTATTTTGAATTTGTTATGCCTCAAGTATGGATAATATATGTACGTTGTCTTTATTCTAAAAGAATCTATAAATATACTAAGACATTTCCTTGCATTTCTGTCACATTTCTCATATTTGTTCTGGGTTAGTTTATTTAACCTTCGTCTTCATCTTTGAGCTATGTATGTTTTTTCTAACAATATTTGTAGCTACTTTTTGTTGTTGTTGTTGGCTATTGGCCTTTCTACTTATTTAGTGTATTTTGCGCATTTTCGTATATGCTGAAAAAATTCTCTAATTCTCGTATATTTTTTTTTTCTTTTATTTTTTGCAAAACTCGTTTTTTTTTTTTTCGTGCATTTTGTGCATGCAGCCAAGCCGCCTGTCTGTTTGACTGTCTGTCTGTTTGTCTGGTGACCGCTTGGCTTTGTTGCTTATTTTCATTAACAAGCCTCTGTGTGTACAACAGTAACTCTCTGTGTGTATGGCCAGTGCTATATGTTTGTATGTCTCTGGCAAAATTCGCTAAACAAACAAATTTTACTGTTAACGAAAAAAAAATTTGCTAAACCTGTGCACCTCCTCTTCCTCTCTGTCCCTCTCTCTCTCTCTAGCTAGCTATATGCATTTGGGGTGTTAATTGTGTTGCACTTTGCCAGCAGCAACAACAACAACAAAGACAACAATTTTGTTGATTTAGTGCAGTTTAAACTAAGGCGTGCATTGTATTTCAGCTAGCAGTATATATATATATATACATTTTTTTTTTTTTTCATTTTATTTATTATTGCAATTTGTTGTAAATTTTGTTGCAAGCCAAATTTGGCGCCGCCAAAACGTCGCCCACATGGATCGAGCGGGAGCGGGAGCGGCAGGCCTTGACTGCACATCAATGCAACACAAACAAATAAACAAACAAACAAAGCAAACAAAACGCTGGCTAGGCCAATGCAATTCGAAGTGCTCCAATCAATTTGTTGGCTCGCTTTGGTTTTTAAACGCATTACGTTGTCAAAGGCAGCGACTGGCTAATTAATAAAAAGGCCTACTGCTGCCTGCATGGCCATAATTTATGCTAAATAAATGAGAGAGCAATCAAAGAGAGAAAAAACCAAACCAGAGGCGGCACAAATAATTCAGTTTAGAAAATTGTATATGCCATATAATGCGAACGCACTTAAGCAAATCGAATTTTGTATCAAAACAGGGCAGGGCGAGCCAACTAACTAAGTAACCCTAGCTGGCAAAACAAAACAAAACAGAATAGAACAGAAAAAAACACACACAGGTGGAAAACAAAGGGAAATGCTAGAGAAATACGGCAGAGAAGTAAAAAGAATGAGCTGATGCGAGGCAGCAAAGGCAAAAAGAAAATTGTTATAATGCGGTTGGGACATGCGTGGCAGGTCGCTCAGATGGGCCTCTAAATAGGCCTACGTAATATAATTACACCTGTGTGTGAGTGTGTGTGCAAAGAGAAATATATTAAAGAAGCGCAGGGAGAGTAGAGAACAGCTACTGGCGAGAATATAATCAAATTCACCTGTCCATTATGCGTGGCAATTATTTCTACTGGCTTCTTCATATTTTTGTTTTTCAATTTGCAACTCATTTCTCATGCAGTTTGCACACAAAGTGCAGCACTAATATATATATATATATAAATTTGCCTATATATAAGGTTTATCTATCCAACCAGCTTGTGACAAAGAACAAAAAAAAAAGTATCTTATAGATACGCCAAAGCAAGCGGCGCTAAGTAAATGCGCAGCATATAAAACCGAATAAAAAATTGCTGTCGAGTTTTCAAGGTTTTCCAGTTCATGGTTTTTGGTGTGTGTGTGTGTGTGTGTGTGTGTCGATCTCTGCTGGCGTCACAGTAGGCGCTTAGCTTGTAACTGCAACTGGGCGCGCCTCCCGCATATTTGGCTAATGCGCGCAGTTGAGCTTTGCAGCTCGTTAGAAACCATTGAGATTATTATGAAATCATTGTCAGTATTGTCATCATTATTGTTATTATTATTATTATTCAGATGCACAAAACAGCATTTCTGGCAGTCAACCAGAGAGAAGTAACAAAATATATGGTAAAAAACAGCTTGAAATTCGAGCTGGCACAAAAGATACAGCTGCCAATTGAGTCCACTTTGCTGCCTTAGTTTGTCATTGAGCCACGCCCACCGCCATGGCGGGGCTTTCTTGGCCAGACAATCGAAATCGCAAATAAAATAGATGCAATTTCTCATATTTACTTTTATTATTCGTCCGGCAGGCGAGCTTTGCCGCTTGGCTGTTGCCAAGCAGCCGGGCCAGAAGGTTACACGATGTCCAATGTATATATATATATATATATACCTACATCTATATCTATAACTGTCTGTATGCTTGTATTTATATCTATGGCTGAAGGCTGACTGGCATTTTCCTCACCATTAGCTGAATGCCAAGGAGAGTCCTCGTAAGCAGTGCGCACAGATGAAGGCGTCTCAGACAGGATATGGCAAGGTGCGTGCAAATAAGTGTCTGCCAGGACTTAAAGGAAGACCACCACAAGAACTGTTGCATTTTGTTATTGCCGTTGTTGTCCTGAGTCCTTCGACGATTTAACTTTACTCTAATGCAACTATAATTTAATTGATATATCAGAATTCTGAGTGGGCTGGACTTAACAAACTTTTCCAATTGCAAAAGTATATTGCATATTTCATGCAGCATATTTGATAGAGCTGCAACAGCTGTTGCTTCAGCAAGAGGCCTAAGAAAAGCCTAAGAAGTGCAGAGGCACGACTAGGAAATGCCCTGTAATGCTATAAATGCTTTGTTTTCTATGTAGTCGAGGTTTTCCTTTGAGTGGAAATGCATTGAATAACGTGCAGAGGGAGACAAAGAGAGACAGAGAGAGGGAGATCGTGAGAGTGAGAGAGTGAGATAGTGAGAGTGAGAGAGAGATAGTGAGAGTGAGAGAGAGACAGAGTGATTGAAAATGAGAGACATACAGTTGAGATAGATATTAATGGGGTGAGAGCGAAAGAGAAGGAGTGAGAGATTGGGGTAAATAGATTACACTGATAGAGATCGATAAATTGATCGATAGAGAGGAATAGTTAGAGATATCGATAAAAAGATACCGTGAGCTGTGAGGAAGAAGAGATAAAGAGAGACAGCCAGACAGAAGCAAGAGAAAGAGAGAGAGAGACAGGTAGGGCTATAGGAAGTAGGTATACAGTACTGAAAAGATGGAAGGATTACTGCACAGGAGTACGAAGAGGAAAAGAGACACATAAGACTACATACATAGAACGGAAAAAGAAAACGACATAGAAACACAGGCAGAGAGAGAGAGAGAGAGAGAGAGAGAGGGAGAGACTGATGCAAATCTTATATTAAAATATCACTACCTACACATAAAAATTAATAAGAATATGCCGTTTGCCATCCTCCGTCTCAATTGAAAACTTTCCCACAGCTTCTCAGCATTTACGAGCACCTGTCTAGTTGGTAACTAGCTTTCGAGCAACTAAAGTTAGCAACAATATCCCATAGCAAATAACAATAAAAGTTTTCGTTTTTTTTTTTTTAATGCGGCCTTCGCATTCTTTTTTTCTGCGCTTCAAAATATATTTTCTACAGCTTTTCCAAAACTTGTTCTACACACACACACACACACAATGATATTATTTGGTGTGTTTTTTTATTATTATTTGAAATTTCTGAGTGTTTGTCACTTCGTGTTTAAATCGAAATGTGCAAATTCATTTGCATTTGTTTTAGCACATTTTCTAAGCGAATGGATTTTATTTTATTTTTTATTTTTGTCGAATTCATATTGAATTTGCCATAAGTCGAGTTGGCGCTTTTGGCTTGGCTCTGGCTGTGGCTGGCCAAATGCTGTGCATATGCAATGCACTCATTACTCATACGTCACGTATGCCGTGAAATTTCACGTTAACTGTCAAGCAATTGGTGTAATTAAACAATGCAAAAGGCATTTGATAAGCGCGCGTTGGCAATTAGAAATATAGAGATGAAAGGGGAGTGGCTGGAGAGAGAGAGAGAGAGAGAGAGAGAGAGAGGGGGGGCGAGGTATTGAGCTTATCAGCTAAGCTGACATCGACAGTGTCCTGGCCGCCACAGTGGAGCCATGCTACAGCGCTTGAGCAAATGTTTACTGCACGCGTAACTCAATATGCATGTGTGTGTGTGTGTGTGTATGTGTGTCACCTGTCGCACACAAAATGGCCACGCGCTGCGTCTGACTTATATTTCTTTGCCACATTTCTTTTTTTTTTCACAGTTTTCGCACAACAAATTTTTTTTTCTTATTATTTTGTATTTTTTTATTTATTATTATTTGTTGCAGTTGCCGTTGCCATTGCTGTTGTTGTTGTTGCCTTGGTCGTTTGTTTTATTTCTGTTCATTTTTTTTTTCGCGCTGGCATTGTTGTTTGTTATGGCTGGCTTTTGTTGCAGCAGCGAGCTGAACTATGAATGCAATTTCGTAAATTATTTTCCTTTTAAGTAATTATTAAGGTGTGGTCCGGCTGGTTCGCTTCGCTACGCGCTGCTGCTGTCTTCGCGAGTCAGTTTAACAGTTTGCCAAACAACAAAGGCGACGCTGCCGTTGTTAATACTTATTGTTTTGCTTACTATTTTTGTTGGCAACTACTGTATTTCGAGTTATTCATCCATTATACGCCATTTAACTAATAACAGAGCTAACCGACTTGCTGCACTCTCTCTCTCTTTCACTCACTCACTCAATCACTCAGTCAGTCAGTCAGTCAGTCAGTCAGTCAGCCAGCTAGTGCTGTTATTTATGCCGCTTAGCTGTTTATTAAGTCACTTGACTTATTCATTGCCCGGCACATCCTTTCCATCATCGTTTTGTGGGTGTTGTCGCTGTGGCTTTATGGCCTTTAATTAGCTGCCTTGACGCAAGTTGGAGGCCTAAAGACTTGTTGTGATAGCTGTCGATTGGCAGTTACCGCCGCCGCCGCCGTCGCTGCCTTTTATCAATCAAGCCGTGGCACGAGACTGACAGTCGGCCAACACCTCCTGCTAACAAATTGATCGGCGTCAACTGCGCTGATTTCTAACATGAATGGCAAATTACAAAACAGTTAAGTAGCTAACAAGCGCAGCAACAAATTTGCTGTAATACAACAACAACAATTACATTAAAACGCGACCAGACAACATGTACTTGGACTTGGCCGAAGTTTGACGATGTTGCAGCAGTAGCAGCAGCAGCAGCGGCAGCGGCAGAGGCGCTACCAAAGTCATTCCACACCTTGTAAAATCAACAGAAAAGGCAGCCAAGAAGCAGCAGCACTTACACACACACACACACACACACACATAGACAAAGATGCAGGCGCGCAATTTGCGGCCGCAGCCTAGAAAAAGAAGAAGAAGAAGAAAATAATTGCATGTGGATGCACGGGGCAGGCATGCAGCATGCAGCGCAGGGGGTGCAGTGGCGTGGGGGCCAGGGGCGTCGCAAATAGGGTGCCTAGAGTAGGTTCTGGTTTGGCTGCGGCTGCGGCTGCGGCTGCGGCGGGGTTCGGTTTGGGTTAATGGGCCTAAGCCGCGTCATTCATGACGACGCGGCATTTGCTGCAAGTGCAAGTGCAGCTGTAACATTAACATGCAAACCAATGGCAGCGGCGGAGATGCAGATGCAAGCAGCAGCGTCATTGTTGTTGTTGTTGTTGCTGTTGTTGTTGTTGTTGTTGTTACTGCTGTTGCTGCAGTTACTGGCAAGCAGCTAGCAGCAGGCAGCAGGCAGCAGGCAGCAGGTGAATTGCACGATTTTCAATGCAAAAGTCAAGAGCGCCAACGGAAAAAAGTCGTTAGCCAAGTTTTGCTGCATAGCCCAGTCAGTTGTAACTATTTTGTTGCTGTTGTTGCCTTGCATGGCTAGAACTGTAGCAGCAGGCGCTGGGCATTATTTGACAAGGCGAGTTTGACCAGCCAAACAGCCGGCTGCATTTTCGTTTATATGTATGTATGTGTGTATTCGTTCGAGTGTTTGGTAGCAGCTTCCTTTTGGCAGTTACTTGACGTTCTAGCTCTTAGCCAGGCTTAGCGTACGTACACCCTTATCGAGCACATCTATAAACATACACACACACACACATTTACTGATCTGCATGCCATCTGAGACAGCTGTTTCCGTTTGTTAAATGTTTGGCCAGCCCAATGATTGGCAAGCGACCAAGACATTGATGTCAGTGCTCCACAATTGCTGGCATTAAACGTCTGAGTGTCTGTATGTCTGGCTTGCATTGTGGCTTGCAGCTAATTACGTTTCATTTACTTACCGACCCAAGCCAAGCCAAGCCAAGCTACCCAGCTAGCCTGATCTGGCTCTGTGTGTGGCCTGAGCATATGCGAATACATTTGCCAGCGTTTTGGCCAACTCAGCAAGTTGTTTTTCGTTCAGTTCGCTTTTGTTTAGCAGCTTGTTTATGTTTGAATTCTCTTTATTATGCTCTAACAGCGAGTATAGCCCAAATGGCGGGCTGTTTGTGACAGACAGCTTTGAATATATATGTATATATGTTTATTCATATCTTATCATGAGTATAATTAGCTTGAATTTCTCATTTAGTCTCGTCTCTCAGTCATGCAACTCTGCGCTGGCTATATTATTTTCTATATATACTGAATTCTCAACTTCATTTGAAATATATATAGTCTATAGTCTAAGCATATCATTAAGCTGCTTTCACCAAATAAAAAATCCAATAGGAAAAAATTCTGTTTGCTTGTGAAAAATTGTTCAGAGTTTTGTTTTGAATATAAATTTCTAGCTAAAACTTTTTCGTAGTTTACTAAAGTTTTTATTTAAGTATTTGTAGGAACAGAATTCGCAAAATTCTGGTTGAGACTTTTACAATACTTTTTATATATTTCTAACTAAAAATACGACTACAATTTTGAAAGCATTTTTTAAAAGCCATTTAAAAATATAATATGAACCTGAAACATTTTTAAGCAACACAATTAAAATTTTTTAAATACTACAATAAATTATAATTATATATATTTATTTTAAACAAATAAATATAATTATAATTATAAATATAGTTGGGGTATACTACTTTTATGAGTATTAAATTAATAGTTTTTAATTTTCATTTTTATGTAATTATATTTATATTATATATATTATATAATATTATATTATAATTTAAAAAAAACTACTCATATTTTTATTTGTGCGAAAATTTAATAAAAAAAATTTCTACAAGAAGTTAATTATAATTTAAAAAAAAAATTACACATATTTTTGTTACTTGTGCAAAAATTCAATAAAAAAAATTTCTACATGAAATTAATTATAATTAAAAAAAAAAAAACTACACATATTTTTGTTATATGTGCGAAAATTCAATAAAAAAAATTTCTACATGAAATTAATTATAATTAAAAACTATTAATTTAATACTCATAAAAAAAGTATACCCCAATTATATTTATAATTATAATTATATTTATATTTATATAATTATAATTTATTGTAGTATTTTAAAAATTTTAATTGTGTTGCTTAAAAATGTTTCATGATCATATGCCAACATGCCTGCTTCAAGAACTTTTATTAATCAATCCACTCCAAAGTCTCTCATTCGAATTCAACTGATCTGCCCACTGCTGACAGCAGCTAGGGTATATCAAGTTCGTCATGTCTCATCACATGTCATTTTCTTGCTGATTTGGCTGTTGTTGCTGTTGTTGCTGCTGCTGCTGTTGTTATAAAATATATTTAATGTTCACACATTTGTCACACACGTTGTTATTTTAGTTTGCTTGCATTGACTATTTATGGCCCATACACATTTAGCTGGGCGAATGCAGTTTGCAGCTTTTGTTATCATTTGCCCAATTGGTAAACACTTTTCAAAAGTTTGGCTTTTCATTATCTATCTAGCTGTTAATTGTACATACGTATATAAAGTCTACACAGAGCAAAAGCAGCTGCACTCGAAACCCGATCTTACGTATTATTTGCACATTTGTTTTGGATTTCATACAGAAATATATTTTCTACGTTAGAAAAACAATTAAAATATATCGGAAAAACAAGAAGAAAAATAATAAAAAAAAAAACCAACTGTACCGAATGAAAATTAATTTACATATGAGATTCGTGCTGTTTTTTTTCGGTTACTTAACCGAAATATTATTAAATTAAAATTAAAAATAAATAACGAACAAAAACAATTGAATCATGCGAACTTTTGAGTCATTTTTAATATGAGTTGTTTTTGTGGTTTTCTCCCGATTGAAATCGTTATTAGCTATTTAAAGTTGATGCAATGTTTCATATATACATGGTATATATAACTTGATATTTCAGTTATAAATTTCATTAGTGCGCCTTCAGTTCGCAATTTATTTGAAATCATTAAGCAAACTATAGAGAAATCATTTTATATTTACGACATATTGTATATAAGTGAGACTATAGTCGCATTTTCTTCTGCTTCTTCTGCTCTTTTTTCTGCTCGCTCTCTTATCAGCGCAAGTTTTGTGGAAATCGTATATATGTGCATATATATATGTATGTATGGCTGTTATATATGCTTGCAAATATAATAAAAATTAAATTGCGATAATTTGAACTATGCACAATAGTGGCGATCGCTGCAGCTGCAGCTGCACAGACTTTTTATACATGTATATAGATTTTATATAAAATAGTATATATTATACACATATATAAAGTACATTTAGTTGCTTGCGCAAAACAAGAAAGAAAAAAAAAACAGAAAAACAAATTTCGTTCATGGCGCAAAAATTTCAGCAACAGAAATAAAAATCAATTTTTTGCGCCTGATAAGAAAGCGCAAAATATTTCCGCTTTGGGCGTTTTTTTTGCTTGTCGTTATTTTTTTTGTTTTTTTTTTTTTTTACTTTTTTCATGTACTCTACAGTGGGTTATATTAGGTTACTTATGAAATGTGTAACATTTTCTGCAGACTTTGGTTTTTTATGGGATCAATATAAATACATATGATACATTAAATATGACAAATAATATCTGACTTTTCTGAAGGCGAAGACTTTAAGGGATCGTTGGGGATCCTAATCGAAGAGAACATAAATAAATTCTACCGGTATACAGACCAACTAATTGCCTTAGATTTTCTTTTATGAAAGTGCAATGTAAATGAAAAAAAAAAAAAACTCTTTATTCTGCCGACGCTAAGTTTGCTAAACTTTTATATTCCCAGAATATATACTATGGATAATTTATATAAAAATAGATCAAAATGAGTATATGGATATTCATTATGATCAAGTTTTATACAAAATATCCAAATATTTTTTTTTCTGCAAATATATATTTGAAGCTAAGCAGCAAAACGCTTACAATAAATCAGTATAGCCGCAGAGGTATACAATATCTACTTTTGGCAACATTTAGCCAAAGATCATTTCACTGCAGAGCATACAAAATTCGTTAGCTGAAGCTCTTCCCTTTTTTTTTGCTCATTTCATTTTGTTTGTTCTTATTGTTGCACTACATAAGTTTAAGTATATAAAATATACGCATTGATATATATGTTTGTGCGAATGTTTTATAAATTTTCATGTTTTCTTTTGAGCGATTATCAAGCAGCAACGCCTCATAAATAATTATTGTGTTTTTTTTTTGTGTTCAATAATTTGTTGCTTAATTTAATGTTGTTTTTGTTGCTGCGAGAGATTTCACAAGTAGCCGCCGTATCAGCGAGGCCTACGCCGCGGCCCCTCAACGCTGTCAGAGTTGTCGCATTTTCGCAATTTGGGTCAGAAACGGCTACCTGATAAGGAGTACACACACACACACAAACAGGCTGTTCTACGTGAGTGTTTGTGTGTGTGTGTAGTGCATCTATGTTCAGCGAGCGATTCGTGCTTTCAGATAAGTTTAGGCGCTTCCGCCAAGGTGTAGCTGAATGAATTATTTGCTACTTATCACAATCGCAGCTCTGCTTTGTCTGCTCACTTTGCGAAAGTATCTGTATCTGCGGCAATGACTGTCGTCGCCGTCGCCGTCGCTGTGGCTGTAGCTGTAGCTGTAGCTGTATCTATAGCTGGGCGAATGCACTTTTGCTTGTGTCCTTAAGCTTGCATATCTTTTGTCTGTCCATGTGAGTATCTGTTACTGCATGTGTTTGTCTGTGTGTGTGTGTGTTTGTGTGTATTTGATAGGCTGTTGCATTGTGTATCTTTGTTTACACATTTTCGCTTTCATTGTTGTTTTTTTTCACAATTTCTTTTTTTTTTTTTTTTTGTCGTTGAAGGACAATGTCATTGCAGCAATTCGTAAAATTTATTGATAAGCGATCGTAGAACTTGGCCAGAAAATTAAAGTGAAGGGAATTAAGCAAGGTTGTAGATAAGTGAAGAGAGAGAGAGAGGGAGAGAGAGAGAGAGAGAGAGAGATAGAGAGAGAGAGAGAGAGAGAGAGAGAGAGGGAGATAGATAGTAAGGGGGCTTAGCAGTACTTGTGACTGTCTATAACTTTATGAAGAGTTTGACAAAAGCTTAAAAAGCAAAAGCTAAGCAATGTTAGCTTCTCAATATGGTAGATAGGTGAGTAAAGCAAGTAGAGATATCGATTGCTATTGATAATATAGCTTAGGGCTATTTTATCGATAACATGATCAACTTATGCTACCTATGGTTCCTATAGTATAAGAATAGATATACAATTTGAAGATTTATATTTTTCTAGTTGACAAGAGCTGTGCGTTCTTACGTCCGGAATGACATATAAACGAAGGAACACTCGTATAGCGCGTACTATAGCTACATCAGTTCATTTCGTTGTTCGGTTTAAGAATATATATACTTTACTTCATATAATTTATGGCATCTGTCATGCCGCCTGCTGCTTGTTAAGCACATTTTTAATGAATTTCTGATTTCCCATTTTCAATCAGTTCAGGTTATACACTGCTGATCTTTTGAAACAACCAAAATTTGCAATCAAATATATATTATATCTTATGCTGTGAAACCTATTGATATATTATTTCGATAAGGAATGATGGATTCTTAAGCAACAAAGCACTTTATTGGGTTTTTGTATGAGCAGAAAAATTCAGAAAAAAAATATTCAATGAATTCAGTCAAAATATCGAATTTCAATGTTAGAATTCAATAGTTATGAGAATAAAATAATATGTAAAACATAATAAACGTTAACATATGCAGCAAATCTAGCAACAAGAAATGTGTTACTCATGTTTAATTAAAATCCATTTGACTAGTAACCTGTTGTAGTTCTTAACTTAATTTATAAATTATAGATTCTAAATAAATAATTTGTAAATATTTATATATATTATATTTGATATGATTTATAGCGCATACGTACATAATTCATAGCTGCTGATGTGCATAGCATCACATATATATATATTTGCTTAAATTATGTTTGCCCAAAAGCCAAAAAGTTGTTGCGGATGTTGCTGTTGCTGCTGTTCGTTCGCTTTGACTACAACAACAACAATGGAGAAATGTAGAAGTATGCTGAAAGGCAACAACAATTTACCGCACGGCCTTTCGTTGTTGCTGTTGTTGTTGTTGCTGTAATTGTATCTCGGCTGCTGCGCGCTCTGTTGCTGTTGTTGTTGTTGCTGCTGTTGCTGCTGTTGCTGCTGTTGCATGCAATGCATTTATATAGCATATATATGCATGCCTCTATATACAATATAAATTCTACTGCGGCTGCCTCTTCTTCTACTCTTTTTTTATGCTGCTCGCACAAAGGGCCAAAAATGCAGGCAATTATTGTTGTTGTTGTTGTTGTTGCTCCAGTTGCAGTTGCAGTTGTTGTTGTTTGATTTCTTTTTTTGTATAGGCTTCTTTATATAATATGCAGCATAAAAAATTAAATCGTTTTCAGCTTTATATCTTCCCTAGTTGTTGTTGTTGTTGTTGTTGTTGTTTGTTCTATGTATGCAAACAGCGACAATTGTTGGAAATTTGACAGTTGCACGCGCTATTGTTGTTGTTGTTGTTGTTTTATATTTATTTAAATTTGTTGATATGTGTTTTTGTAATTTTTATTTTTTATTTTGTGAACATAACATTTAATATTTATGCAGCATTAACAAATAATTCAAAAGTAACGGCTACTTTTTTAATTATTTTTGCTAGTTTTTCTTGTTGGTTTGTTTTCTTTTTTTTTATTATTTATTATGCTTTGTTTCGTTTGGATTGCACTTTGACTTAATTTTATTTTGTTTTGTTTTTAACTCAACATAAATTTAATAACAAAAATGTTGTTGTTGTTGTTGTTGTTGTTGCTGTTGCTGTTGCTGTTAGTGTTTATCTAGAATGGCGAAATGAACTGGCTGATGAGCAATTGCTGCTTAGCATCTTGCGTATCTGCGAGATACGCATCTGTGATTGCCGTATCTGTGTGAGATACACAGTTAATCAATTGCAACTATTCCGAAAATGCCCGCTCTCAACTTATTTGTCTGCACTGTATTTACTTCAACTTTTTATCAACTTCAGTTAACAACTTTTTGAAGCTGCGCTCACGTTTCGGCAGCAGCGCAGCATGAATGACTCGAAGATAAGATTGCGATTGGATGGCGCTTGGCTCCAGAGAACGATAGAGAGAGCGAGAGAGATTAAAGAGTGTGCCATAAAAAGTGAGCAGAAATATGAAATGAAATTAGCAAGCCCAGGCTAGGGACAGGGCAAGGGCAAGCGCAAAGAGAAGAATGCCAGAAAAATATTTCACCAAAAAATTGCACAGGGGGTAAAAAAAAAAAAAAAAAACAACTGCCAAAGCATTGTAAATAGTAATTTAAGTTTTTTGGCCAGTGAAAAAAAAAGGAGCGAGGCAAATGCTAACGAACGGAAGGTAAGCTAAGGAAATACGAAAATCAAATGCTCCAGCTCCACGTTCAGGCGTGGGCGTGGGCGGAGGGGGCGCACATGGGTTAAAAGCTTTGCTGCGCAGCTGCAGCGCATAGCCAAACTTTATTTTTTACTTTGCTTTATTGTTTTTTTTTTTCGCTCGCTTTTTTTTTGGCTATTTAATTTGCCATTTTTTTGCAGTTAGCATATATCTTCTATTACTTTTTTTTTTTTTCGGGTTCTTGTTCATTATGCTGTGCTGGAAAGCCCGACGGCAAAGTAAATGCCTGAGCAGCCGTCGAGACCGTAGACCATTGTCATGAAGGAGCGAGCTGCTGCTGCTGCTGCTGCTGCTGCTGCTGCTGCTGCTACCGCTTCCTGCTGGCAGCAGTGGCTGCAGTGGCTGGCGACTGTTTAAGTTGCTGACGAAAATTGAAACTGACAAAAATTTGTTACATTTTTTTCGTCAGCCAAAATAAAAGAACTCTATGAAAGTTTAGTTCTTTTTTTTTTTTTTGCGCCCTTTGTTTGTTTTGTTTTACTACTCCTGCTGCTCCTGCTATTCCTGCTGCTGCTGCTGCTGAAGTTTGGCGCAGTTCATTTGTATGCTGAAGTATACTTCTTCTTGTTCGCTCTTTAATAATTCTTTCTATTTTTTTTTTTTTTTTTTATATTTGAACTTTTTTATTTAGTTTTTTCTTCTCCATATATATATGTATGTATTGCAAATTTGGCACGACAAATGCATTTTTTGCGCTTTGCTTTTTCTTTGGAACGTTGCAAAAAGTTGTGTGTTAAATGCAAGTTATCGAATATGAGATGCGGTGCGTGATGTATTCGATTGGCAATGAATATACTATATAGACGACATATACTCTATACACTATATACTGTGTATATATGCCTAAATGTTTTCACGTCTTTTATGTAATTCTTGTTTTTTGTTTTCACTTTTTTTTTAGCAATTTATTTTGTTTTCAATTCACAATTCCTTTAATTTGGCATGTGCAGCGCTTTGGCTGAATGAATTATACAATTTTATTATTAATATTTCTATGTAATATTATTATAAACACATACACGCGCTCGCTCACTCACACACACACACACGCACACGCACATAGCACGGTGCAGTGCAACTATTCAACCAAAAGACCGAAATAAAAATGCATTCTATAAAAATTTTGCGAGTGCGCGAAAAAAACGTTTTCCGCGTTTTGCATGCGACAGCGGCGACAGCGACGGAGACTGCGACGGTGACTGCGGCGGCGGCGGCGGCGGCGGCGGCGACTGCAGCAGCCAGCGACCGCACAAACACACATACACACACACACACATATACAGAAGTACACGCACAGCAGCTACGCTATTGTTGTTATTATTATTGTTGTTGTTGTCAGTTGTCAGTCAAGAACAACCGAAAAAAAGCAACGCGCGGCCGACGACTCAATGGAAAGCCAAGTGCGTACATTGCCCAAAGGGCAGACGCTGCGTATACGCAATGTGTCACAGCTGCTGCCGCGGCTATTGTCGCTTTGCTTAAATTGAATTATTATGCGCAGCAAGGAAATATTGTCACTTCACATATTGTTTGAATTTATTTTTCAAGTTTCATTACTTTACTACAAATTGCAAGTTATTTTAAAATATTTTTTTTTTTAAATTTTAATATTCTAAAAATTGTTAGAATTTTATTTTATGTTTTTTTTTGGACACTTGATTTTTTGGAATTGTTTGCTACTGATTGTGATGGAGATGTGGAATGCGCTTAATGCTTTACGATTGATATACGCGATCGTCGGACGCTACACCTCGGAACGACTCGGGCCGCGTCCGAAAATGCGTTCCGTTGCATATCGGATGCGTTGTGTTTATGCGACTGCCGAAGCCGACTGCAAAATTATATCACAACAACACGAAGACAGCGCTGACGACGACGACAGCGACGTCAAAATTGCATACAAGCGCATTCATGCTTGCAAAAACAACAACAACAGCAGCGAGCAAGCAGCACGAAAAAAATTGAGTCCGTATAAAAAACCCACAACTAGAATGCTGAGAGAGCGCAACAGCAGCAGCAACAGTCATGGCAGCGGCAGTGGCAGCGGCAGCGGCAGCAGGAGAGCGAAAGGGAAAGAGCGCCCGAGTGCGAGAGCGCAACGTGAGTTGAGTTATTGAGCAGAGCGCAAACGCGAGAACTTTAGGAGTAGCAACAGCAACGGGGTAAGGCTGCACGCATACACACTCAACGGCCACGGGGACACATGAACAACATCAGGCCACTGAGCTGAGCTGAGCTGAGCCGCGCTGAGCCTAGCCGTGAGCGAGTGAGCGTATGAGCAAGAACCAAATGGAGACAGAGAGAGAGAGAGAGAGAGCGCGCGAGAGAGCGGCAGAACGAGAGAGCGTGTGCCAAGTGCAGTGCAATGCAATTCTCAGCGAGACTGCATTTGGAGTGCGGCGACTGCGACGCCAGCGCGCGTTGATAAAAAGCGAGCCGACTGCGCGCAGCGCTGCCAAAATAGCCGGTGCCGGAGTCAGTTGAGTAGTTGGCCAGCCTCAGCCCCCAGAGGCGACTCGACGCTCAGCTGTGGCGGCCTTACATTGTTGACAATTGCCATAAGAAATGTAGCTTGTAATTAACACACTCACACACAGACGAGAGACGGACACTCGGACAACAGGAAAAGCAAAAAAAGAATCACTCAAATTTGTTGGCCATTCACTCACAGCTAGAACAATGCAAGCGCACAGATAGAGAGACTCGCAAACAATATCTCAAATTTAGTATTCACCACATTTTTTGTGTCGCTTTTTATTTTTGCACACGCACACACGCACGCTTATTAAGCAGCCACACACACACACACACAGTCAGTCACTCGCACACAGACATATTCCTAGTTATATATACATTTACACTTGTAAAAAATGCAACGCAGCTGCTGCGCTGCCGCGTCGCTGTCATGGCAATTAGCTAGACTTTTTTTTTTCTTATCTTCTTTCTCTCATTTTTTTGTGTTTATATTTTTTTTGGGTAAAGAGGGAAGCTTGGGGCTTTGCCTTTGAAACAATGCGGGTTTTTTGTTCAAAGAAAATGTGAATATTAAACACAACTAGAACAGAGTAAATCATATAGGAATAATTTGTAATCTTTGTAAATATTAAGCAACAGTTGATTAATGTTTAATAGGGGAATTACCTATAAATAATTAAGTTCATTTTATAACTTGTGATTCACATTAATACATACTATGTATATATATATTTATCTGCCTATCTGATAAGTGTGGAATAAAATACATTTAATTACACATTCACACAATCGCATTCATACATACATATGTTCATGCAGGCTCCTCGTAAAAAAATTACGCTCAAAAATTAACCAACAGCAACAACAAACGACGCTCACTCACTCACTCACTCGCATTAATAAGAAGAGCGCACGCTGCTTGAGTTATTCACCAGAGTCGCTTTGCCCGCTCTCCCGCAAGCACAAGAATTGCATTTCCTGCTCATTAGCGAGGCGACGCCGCGTGGTGAGTTGCTCGTTTCCCCATGCGCTACGCACTCACTCAATGCCTGCGCTGCGCTCGAGAACTCTGCTCAGCAAACTCACTCAACACGAACTGAGCAAAGCAACATGTATGTAAATGAGCTACGTTTAACTGTTTTTTGTTTTTTGTTTTTTCTTTTGTAGTTGCTGTTGTGTTTTTTTTTTTTTTGTTTTTGATTTCTTCTTCTTTCGACTCGCCTGTTGTGGGTCGCCTTGTTTGTTTGTAGTGAACTTTGGCTCGCCTTGTGTGTGTGAAATGAATGAAAAACTAAAGTGAACAAAATTCTGAGCTACGAATGGTGGATGAGGCCCGAAATTGCGCAGTTGACTTTATCAAAGTGCGAAACGTGCTCAAATTGCGATTTAAGTGTTACTAATCGTTTTTCCAGCGATTCGCACTGAGTAATGCAGTTTGATAGCAACAGATAAAACTGCAAATTTGAAGCAAAAGTTTTTCATTTCACTTGCCACACAGCGCCAGCTGCTGCTGGACTTGGCAATAACAGTAGCTGTTAAGTTAACAGCGACGACAACGACCTGACTGCCGCACGTTCAAGGTATTATCTCATAAATGCAAACACACACACACACACACACACACATACATACATACGTGTATGCGCATATGCATATGCATAGCGAGCTCAGCGCAACAGTTGCGACTGCAGTTATTGAGCAGCGCTGCGCAGCTGGCGTCGCTGCCGCGCAGTTACCCTTCGATCAATCGAGCTCAGATTCAGTTAAAAAAAAAAACCAAAGAGTAACAAATAAATATATGTAACTAAATATAATGAAATTGCGTGAACGATAACAGCGCACATCGATTGATAGCCTTATCAGCTACAACAACAACAACAACGAGAAGAAGAAGACAACGCATTTGGTATTGCCACATGGAAAGTCTATTGAGACATTTGATTTGCAACATCTTTTTTTTTATTGATTCGTTTTACGATTGACGAAATCAATTTGCGCTTCCTTCACAATCTGCTGATAAGTCTTATATATTTTATTTTTTATTTTCTGTTTCTTTCTTCGTTTAATCAATTCCATTTTGATTCCGTCTCGATTCGATTCGGTTTGCTCATCGTTATTATTTATTGCACATTATTGCATTCGTTCAGAATTTGATATTGCTAAATCCGTTTTTAGTTGCAACCTCAACCGCTTATGCAATCAAATGTGACGCATTCCTTCTGCAAGCTGCAGTTGTCCATATATTGTGATTATGACTGTTATTATTTATATAATAACTATAAAGACTTTTCTATTTTCACTGCATATTGCAATATTATTTTAGAATTGATAAGCTTTACTGGATTTTTTCTTTCTTAATTAAATTAAATTTATTTATTTAAATATTTATATATTAAATAACTTAAATAATGACTAATGCTGATATGCCATGAATTTGTATAATTTTTTTTATAGCATTATAAGTACTTATATTTTTTTATTATTATTTCCATTTCCCAAAATGGGTTTGTCGATAAATTGATGATAGTATCTAAATATAATATATTTGATCTAATAAACTTACTATGATCATACAAACAGCTATTATAATTTTTTATTCTTTCTTTTAAAACAAATCATATTTTAACATTAATATATTTTTTAGTATTTATAATCCCATTTATTTTACATTTATACTCGATTTATGCTTCTTTTGAGTTAAAATAAGCTTTCCGAATTTTTACTAGCTGCAAATAAATACTAAACAATAACAATTACGAGATTCCAAATACCTTTCGAAAAATTGCTACTCCAAAAATTTCTTTTCATACACAGTTGTGTATAAGCTTTGCTAACTGCGCAGTTGACGTAGCGACTGCACTTGGGTCTCAATGTGGGCTGTGCTATGTGAACTTAATTTTCAAACGATGTCAAAGTATCGATTATTATCGATACTAAGAAAATGGGGTACGTTATCGAACAAAATATGACAAGCTCATACTGCATATACTAAATATATATGAGTGTATATGTAAAATGTCAAGTCTCAAACATTTGTGGTTCACAAGATCCCCGTGTTCATACAGACGGATAGCCAGATATTGCTAGACTTACTCGTATAATATTCTAATTCAACTCTAACCCATCAAATATCAGTTGCAGCTGCTGCATATTACGCATACACCGCATAGCTCCAGTTGATGCAAACACTGTTATTATTATTATTTATAATTTTTGCTAATTTCATTATTAATATGCAATCTGAATTCATAGTAAACTTTGCTTCATTTTCCTCTAAACAACATATGCAAATTGTTTGTAATAGTTCAGCTTTGACAATTAAATCGGCTGAAAATGCCTCGACATATGTGCATATCTATATATAGTAGATAATCCGTTGTACGCCTCAATAAACTGTAATCGCGCTCGCTCAACAGATCTTAGACATTTCGATCTGAACTCGATCTACACAGTCAAAGATCAGCGGCTTCTGCTGTGTGCGTAGCGTTCGGCAAATCACGTATACGCCGCATAGCGCATGGCGCAGTCATTCACTTTCTGACGCACACGCGAACAGACTCTTGGCCAGTTTGGCGTTTTTTTTTTGCTTCCGTGTTAAATGTCGCAGCAACAAGTTAGTGTTGGCGCAGCGTTTACCGTTCGAGGGAGCAGCAAAAAATAAAAAAAAACGCCATTTTGGCCAGCTCTCAAGGCGAACCTGTCTGTGATTCGAGGCATGTTTATGCTCGTAAGCAATTTTCGTTACCTTTGATTAGTGGCCGGCAAATGGCAATTGACTGGAAGTCGAGCCGAGCGTTTTGATTGCGTTTTGATTGCGCCGCAAGCGGGCAGCTAACTGGATTTTATTTATTTTATTTGTATTTTTTCTTCTTTTTATTTGTATGTACATATTTTTACTTTGCATTGTCAACCTTGAGAATGGGTTAGAAATTGTGTGCACTGTGATTGCCTGTCAGGAGAGTTGGTCATTTTGAAATTTATAGCACACGATTAATGCATTAGCTCAGCCACTTTTCACGCTTCTAATTACAACAGCAAAAATAAAAGTGGCAAACGAGAAAAAACAAGAGAAACAAAACAAAACTGAAGCCCAAATGGAATTATATCTGAGACACCCGCTATTCGCTTTGGATCGAATCGAATCGAGTCGAGTATCTAATGCGACTGTCTAATGCATTTTCAATGTATTTCTTTGTGCTCTGCACTGAATATTTATCGATTCTCATGTCCATGGCTCTTGTTGTTGTTGCTGCTGCTCCCTGTCATCGTCTCGGCAAAGATGCTGCCAGGGTTGCTGCTCCATAACGGAAGTACAGTTTGTTCTGGCCAAACACACACACACACACACACACCCATATACAGAGAAGGCGTTAGCCAGCTAACATAAAAGCATAAGCAGAATGTGCTTGGGGCAACCGACAAGGCTTCATAACTGAATCACAAAAAAGAAGAAGAAAGAAACGAAACCCCAATCGAGCGCACAGAAACAATAACCAAATCGCCTGCTATCGACTGCATAATACTTGCTCAGAGCGCAATGAAAACTATTCAATGTGAATTTTTAGGGAAATTGAAGGCACATTTCTCACAACTTATGTGCCATAATATTCTCTAGAGAGGCATATTTCATTCTTAATTTTCCTTCTTACTCTCTAAAAGAATCACTATTTTTCTTCCTCTTGTATATCTCTATCTCTCTCTATCTCTCTCTGAATTCTTAAGGAAATTGAAGGCACATTTCTCACAACTTATGTGTCATAATATTCTCATATTTCATTCTTAATTTCCCTTCTTACTCTCTAAAAGAATCACTATTTTTCTTCCTCGTGTATCTATCTCTCTCTATCTCTCTCTGTGATGAAATTAGCACTCTCTCTATTTCTTGAACTATTGCCTATATCTCTATATCCATCTATGTATCTTCGTTTTTCTTTAATTTTCTCTCAGTCTCATTTCTACTATCCCTCTCTCTCCCTTCTCTCTCTCACCATCTCTCTTTCTTTTTTTAACTCTCCTTCTCTCTGTCTCTTTTTTTCTTGTGAGTATAATAGTGAGAGATATCACTATATATTCCTGTTTCTCTCCCTCTCTCTCTTTTTCTATCCCTCACTCTTCTCTCCATCTTTCTCTTTCTTGCCCTTTATTTATTTCGCTATCTTTCTCTCTGTTCCCATCTTTCCCACTCTTTCTTGTGAGCGTGAGAGTGAATTAGGTATCACTCTCTATCATTTTCTTTCACTCCCCGGCTATATTATACTTCGTCATACTTCTCTTTTAATTCTTGATTTAGTTATCTACAGCTAATCTATATTAATCCTTGAAGCCTAGCCACTATATATGTATTAAACCCAAACCTTAACAACATTTGGCGTGCATTAAAGCCAATATACTCTCTTCAGTTAGCCTAAAAGACCCTTAAAAATTGCTGTAAAAATGTCCAGAAAAAAAAACCCCGAAAAACCGTTTTCTTTTTTGCAACTTTTATCATTTTGGGTGGCCAAGGCAACAGAAAAGAAAACTGGCTAAAAGCAAACTCAACTTGAAGTGTTCTCAACGCCACTTCAGCTGGGGCGTGGCCGTGCGCCTTAAATATCCTTGAGCTGCTTTAACTGCATTGTTTCCTATTGCAGTTGGAATATGCATGCGTTGCATTTCCGCTCGGAACTAAATGTCTTTAGCAGCCGCAAACAACAACAAGTTGACAACTGTTGCTGCTGCTGGTTAGGAAGGGGGCAGCACACACACACACACATACACACATGACTGTTTGTTTGTTTGTGTGGGTGTGCGCATCGTGACTTCGTCGAAAATCGCCGAAAGTGCCGCGACGTCTGCAGCTGCAGCTGCAGCACCAGCAACAGCATCCGCATCCGTATCCTGCTGCCTGTTGCCTGTGGCAGCGGCGCCAACGCTAGCGTCGCTGCTGGCGCTGACGTCAGCGTCGCGCTGTTAGAATGTGTGAACTCGCAAGTCTTTGCATACTTTTGTGCGTCCTGCCGCCCCCCCACAGCCCCACACTCAGCCCCATTTGCCACTTGTTGGTGCTGCGTGCCGTGTGTGGGCGACTTGTGCAACAAGTGCGATAGTTGTGCAGCTGCTGCTGCTGCTGCTGTTCTTGCTGTTGTTGTTGTTGTGTAACGATGTTACAAAAGTCAAATACAAAACGTCTGCAGCGTCATCAGCCTGGTCTGCGGCAAGGGGCAAGCGTCTGATATGGCTGCTCCTTTGGCTCCTTTGGCGCATTGTTGGCTTTTGTTGTTTACCTCGTGCTGCTGCTGCTACTCCTGCCACTCCTGCTCCTACTCCTGCTGCTGTTTGCCTGCCTGAATTGTGTGTTCTACATGTGTTGCTGCTCTGTTGTCTATTTGCTAAAGTTTTTCCTCAAAGTATTTTCATATAAGCATAAAATTCTTGTTACACATTTGCCTTTCAGCTTTTGCAGCTGCGAAAACGTGTCGTCTTGTTGTTCATGTTGTTGTTGTTGTTGTTGCTGTTGTTGCTGTCAAGTTTTTGGCCCCTTGTACACAATATAATATTTTATGAGCGTTTACGTGCAGTTTGTGCAAGTGTTTTGGAATCTGTCAACAGAGCTGTTCGACTTTTTGGCTTTAATAGTTTGCAAAGTCTTGTGTGTGTGTGTCAGTGCATGTGTGTGTGTATGTGTGTGTGTTTTCTTTCCCCCTCTGTTTACCTCACCAACAGGTAATTGTTGTGTAAATTTTTACTGATAGCTTCTACGCTTTAGTGTCGGACAATTCATTTAGCTATCTTATACGGCTTTTAGCTTAACAGCTTTAACAAGTTTTCTTTGAATGGCGTGCAAAGTGTTGCAGCTGCAATTGCAGTGTGAAATTTGGCTAAAAATGTTAGGGTAATCGAATCGAGCTGTGGATTTTTTGTGAATATATGTTACTTACATATAAACTAAATTTTTTTAATAAATACATTTATTTGTTACAAAGAATTTATGCATACATTTTTAGTTTATTTAGTAACCAAGAATATATTCGGGATGTCAGCAGCTGCTGCTAAAGATCATTAGCTATTTTCTCACTCTAAATCATTTCACTCTTCACTACGAAATTGTTTTTCAACGATTTCGGAATTCATTTCATATTGAAGACAGAACACTCTTACAGAACATAAATGTATTTTATTATTTGACATATACATACATAAAAAACAATATTTTGTTTTCTACAGCTACCTCAGTTGTAGTATAAATATCAAATGAATTCCCCAATTAATAGAACTAACAAAATATTGACGCATCAAGATCTACGCTGTTCAAGATATTCTCTACAATAAATGCAAAAAAAAAAAAAAAAGAAAACAATTTTATTGTTTTATTTAGGTGTCACACTGCAATAAAAGCTTTGAGTGAGTAAAGTGAGATTGATGATTCATTGGTCTGGCTATTGTTTTATTATTAGATATGTTATCAATAAAGAAATATATATTTATATACACATCTGAACACAGAAATTGTCAAACTGAGTTACCATTAATTGACTCATTTCCTCATTGCATTTACAGGAGTGGAGCACTTGTATAACTGTAGTTTATTTTAATTATGAAAAAACGTTTCTACTTAATATAGTTATTTAAAATTCTAATGGTTTCGTAAGCTCAGTTAGTCGTTAATGTGTATATTTGTTTTTCTACTTTAAAAGTCTTTTGAGTTTTCAAGCTGTAATGTTTTATGTGCGATTTCAGAAGTCGCTAAAAAAAGTTAAAAAAAAAGGGAAATATACTACAAATTAAAAAATAAATAAATATATTCTTTAAAAATTATTTTTTTAAATAAATGCAATTTAATATTTCTCTTCAAGTCAAGGAAACAATAAGCATAAAAAGAAGTAAATTATTTCGGCAGCAAATATTTTGTTATATATTCTTGCACAATTTGAATTAAATATTTTAATATTGAAGATATATTTAAAATGAATTTGATGTTCTTATATACTTTTACTTTTATTATGTAGTTTTATATTTTTTATTTTTTGTCAATTGCAATAATAATATAAAGTACAATTATTTCCCATGAGTATTTCTCTCTTAAAATTTCTGTCAAACTTGTTATATATTATATCACTCATGTTCATGTTTATTGAAAATTTGTAAAATCACATCTTGTTCAAAAAAAAAATCAGATCAATATTCCCTTGGCATTTTCAGTTGTTTTTAATTTTACCCAATAGAGTCTTCAATTTGATTGCAAGTTGAAAGGGAATATAAAAGTTCGTAGGTAAATAGGTAACTCACCCGCACATCGTGTAATGAAATGCAGCCAAAATAGAGTTGGTAAACAAATCAATGCAATTCAATTAGGCATTTCCAATGCTCTGACAAGAGTGAAGCGCAACATATGCCAGAGTCAGAGGCAGAGAAAATTATCTGTAAGTCTCTATCTTGATGTTGTTGACGTTGTTTTGTATATGTAAATGAGTGTGTGATCGCTTTAATTAAATGCCAATACACACACACATACACACACTTATAAATTATCGCAATGCAGGCAGCGACAATGTCTTTAATTAAATTTTCAACTGAACACACACACACTCACGCACACACACACACACACACACACACACACACACTCGGCGGAAGTGGAGCGCTGAAAAGCACACAACACTTTTGTGCAACGAAACGCGCGACACGGCGAAAGTCAAGCGTCAAACAACAGTTGTGTGTGCAACAGTTGGCGCCAATTGTTGCTTCAATCAACACTCGAAACAGAATGCCACAATGCCTCAACTGGCAACTGGCAACTGGCTAGAGTGGCAGCCTCCTGCTGGCAGCCGATTTGATTCAGGGCAGGCCACAATTGCTGCCACTTTGGTTGCCCATACAAATTTACACAATTAACTGCTTTACAGTGCGAGCAGGATGAGTGTCAGGTTAAGTCTTTTTGGTTGCTGCTCTACGTTTTTTTTTTACAGTTAGGTTCGCTTTTTGGGGCTGCCGAAAACTAGTTGTCGTCCTGTTGGTGGCTGCTGCCAAACTCACTTGTTGCACAATGCTCAACAAATGCCGCAGCACGAAAAATCGTTTGTGCAGTCGCTGTTGGCGCTGGCGTCGCTGCCAACTACAACTACAACTACAACGACTGCTGCAAATTCGACAAAAATGTCAGGAGACACCCACCAAACTACAAGGCGTGCCACTAGTCCAACAAAAACCCACCCAGCCCCATCCGCAGTCAGTGCCGTGCACAGCAGAGCCAGCCAGCCAACCGAATGCAGCCAAATGTAGCTGCAAAACTCAAACCCAGTCAAATGCCTTGCACACACACAAGCACACACGTATATAAATATATAAATACACACACACATGCATAGGGTGAGAGCGAGAAAGAGAGTGGGGTTAGTTTGTGCCACCCCAGCACCAGCCCCAGCTCCGGCTTGCCTCAACATTCGTTTCCCTTGCAGCAAAAACTACCAAAAGCGCACGACGCCAACAACGACGTCAACGAAGCGACGAAACTTTTTTCGAGCACACGAAACTTTTTCAGCACAAAATAAAATGCAGCGACGCTGGCAGCGACGGCGACGACGACAGCAGTAGCAGTAGCAGCAGCAGCAGCGACGGCAGCAGCGACGTCTACGACGAAGTCAAGCTCTCACGCCCCCAACCACCTAACCAAACGTACAGCGTGCTGCAATTTTTTTAGTGGCTTTTTTTTTTGCTCCATTTTGTTTTTGTGTGTTTTGCTGTTTGCTTATATCACACTCACCCACACACACACACACACACACGCCCTCACCCTTGCACACGCACATAATGTGCACTATATACATATATATAAATATATATATTTTTTTATTTTTTTGCACTACATTTTGCCCAATGTTCTTAGCGCCATATTGCTGAATCCTTGTCGTCTATGAGCGAGGCAGGAGCACTGCCCCAATCCCAATCCCAATCCCAATCCCAGCCCCGACCCACTGCTCGCTGCGCCACCAATCCACCACAGGCAGCGCGCGTTAACTTTGTGCTTTTTCGTGCTTCCGCTTCATTTTTTTTTTCCTTCTTCACGAAAATAGTGAAGAGAGTGAGAGAGAGAGAGAGAGAGCGAACGAAAAAAATGTGCGCAGCGAAGAAAAAGAATGCAACAAATATGCCAAAGAAAAGCTGGGCAGCGTCTCGCACCCAGGCCATGCCAGCTCGGCTCGGCTGGCTTCCTGAGGCTTGGCATTGTTCCTGGCTCTTACCTTGGGCCACGACGCCAGTTGCACCACCAAACCACAGCGAGCCACCCAAAACACACTCACATACACAAAGATAGCTAACCCACGCCATGCTGACTTCCTGGCTTGGTCTGGCCGGCCGGCTCGGACCATAGCGCGCTGCATCCTGCTCGCTCCTGCGCTTGCAGCCAAAAGGACCTAAAAAAAAAGCAGCAGAAAGTGGACGCCAAACGATATATAGGGGGGGAAAAAATGAAGGAAGGACAAAGGCAGCGAACCAAAAAATCTATTTTCCAATTTCTGTGCATGCTCGAAACTAACCCGCCAGCCAGCCTGACCTCATTCTCATGCTCTCCACCCACTTGTGGCGCTTCCACACACACTCGCGCACACACACACATACTCACACAAGTGTAAACTTTAACTAAGGAGCGCATGAATTTGGTTGCGTCTTTGCTATTGCAGCGCCGTTGCCTCGTCTGGAGAACGATTGCGGCAACGTCAGTGGCAGTGGCTCCGGCTCCGGCTCTGGCTGCGGCTTGGGCTCCTTCGTTACTTTCAGCACAATCATCGTCATCGTCCTCGCCACAAACAACAACAATAACAAGCGATAACATGTCGAATGGGTTTGGCCAGCGCAACAGATGCTCTGCTTCCTGTGGAAGTGGCTTAGGAAATGCAACACTCATTCGAAGTAAGTCAGTTAGATTGTCAATCAGTCACTCAGTCCAGCACTAAGTTTGCTAATCAGTACAATACATCTGTCAATCCAGCAGTCAGTCAATCATGAAGACAATCAGTCATTTGGTCAATCAATCAATCGCTTTCTATCAATCGCTTTCTTGTCAATCAGCTAATCAGTCCATCAATTAGTTTGTCAATCAGTACAATACATCTGTCAGCCAAGCAATCAGTCCATCAATTAGCTTGCCAATCAGTCAAGCAATCAGTCAATCATTAATAAAATCAGTCAGTTGGTCAATCAATCAATCGCTTTCTATCATATATTCAGTCAGTCAAACATTCAGTAAGTTTCTTAATCCGTCCGTCAATTATTCAATTTATAACCTCTAAAATGTACAATCAATCAATCAGTCATTCAATCAATCAGTCATTCAATCAATCAGTCATTCAATCAATCAGTTGGTCAATCAATCACTCAATCGGGCAATGCGACAATCAGTAATTATATCTGTCAATCAATTAGAAAGTTCATCAATCAACTAATCAATCAGTCAATCAGATCAATCGGTCAATCACTCCAGATCAATACATAAGTAAGTTACATAATAAATCCTTCAATCTAGTAATCAGTCTAATGTAACTGGTCAATAGTTAATCTATCAGATAAGCTGTTAATCTGACAGATTAATCAGTCAGTCAATCAATCAGAGATTATTAGAGTGAGTTAGAAAAAATAATCGTACATAAGTATGCATTACTCTCAAGCACAATCTATGTAATACGATTAATTGGTATAAGTTTAAAGAGACATGACAAAGAGACCTCATAGGAGTATACCTTATAAGAATAATCAAGTCAGTCCCAATATACCCCACTTGCCCATTGCATGCAGTGTATTAACGCAACCGAAAACAACAAAAACGACATCGGCGCGAAATACTCGTATAGTGGAAGCGTAAAACTCGTAAAAATGTAACCTAAAAACCGTCAGAAAAAATTCAGCGAACAACAACAACAACAGCAGCAGCAAGGAGAAGGAACGTGCAGCGTGCAAGAAGGCAGCTGGAAAAACAAGAGGGAAAAAAAAAGACGAAGCCGAAGAAAAGAAAAAGGAAAACTGCGACTGGCTGGAAAGTGGGCTGAGACAACCATTGCGTAGTGCATAAAATCCTGTATAGGATTTGGTGTGGACCATCGAATAGGTGGGAGCTCTGCCCTGTGGTCTAGGGCACCCGCCCACGCGCACAGCTGTTGGCTGACGACGACGACGACGGTGACGACGGTGACGATGGCGACGACGACGACGAAGTTCTCGTCGCTTGTTGCATCCTCGAGCTTGCAGAGGCGCAGCGCATAAAAATGCCTTCTTACAACAACAACAGCGACAACAAGGACAGCCCGGCATGAGCACGAGTATGAAATGGTGGCGCCGCACACACTTTGCCCAACCAACAGCCCAGAACCACCCACAGCCACCCACACCACCACGGCTGCAGTTGTTGCTGTAATCGAAAGATGCGTTCGCCCAATATATACGAATAGAACTAACTACAAGCACATACAAAATATATATATACATATATATATGTATAAAGTGTGCCCAAATGGTGCGAGTGTGGCCCACAATGTAGCCCAGCACCTGCTGATTCGTTTTTCCTTACACACACACACACAAGCACACACACATACAACAATGCTCAGACACTTTTGCTCTGCTCCTTGCCTCGCAATTTTTTTCACAATTTTTTCTCTCGTTTCTACCAACGCTAAAGTTGCTTTTGAGATTTTTTTTTTTTTATTTCTCACTTTATTTTTTTGCACTCTTTTTTAGCGTAGGCAATAGTTGCTTTGTATAGTTTTTATAATATGCTCGCTCTAATTTAATTGCCAACTTGTACGAAAAAGGATTTTAAATAAGTTGTTAATTAACTAAGTAAGTAAACGAGTAAGCTAGATATATATTTAATTAAATATATTCAATACAATATGTATTCAATATAATACATAATTTTTTGTATAATTTCATAAAAGAAAGCTAATTTTTATTTATTAAAATTTTTAGTGTTGAGATAAACTTTTTTTATTCAATTAAATATATATTTATATATTTAGCTTTAACGTTATCTTTAGTGTTTTATTTTCTTGTCTTATTTTGAGAAATATATGAATAATTCTTGTTCTGAAATTTTGGAGTAATTGTTAACTTATTAGTTAAATCAAATTTTATTTTTGTTTAATAAATTTTTTCATTGTAAGAATTAAATATGTGTTGGTAATTTTTTTAAATTATTATCATCACTGCTATGATCATTATTATTATAATTTTGTTTTAAATTGCGGGTTGACTGTTTTTTTTTTTTTTATATACTCCTCCAAACTATTAATTTCTATTAAATTTTGTTTAGTATTTCCATAGTATTTTTTGAATATTTTCTACTTTATACATTTTTTTTAAGCATTTGTATTTTAAATCAAATGGATTGGCATTTCCGTTAGTTTATTTTTGAATTTTGAATTTTATTTTCCTTGTTTTTTTCATTCCCAGAGTTTTAGTAATATCTCTTTAATTTAACTTTTTATGTTAATCCCTAGTAAATTATTGCTATTTATTTTTATTTTTATAGTGTGCTCTTGCGTTACTCGAATCCCTTCAGTTCTATTAGAATTTACATTTTTATTATCCCTCACACTAGCGCATCCAATCGGAGAGAACTTCCCTTTTGGCCGGGCGCTGAAATTCGTTGAATTTCGCCAGCTGAATCTACAAGTGGTATATCCCATTACAATCAAATGGGACGCCACCACTGATTGAGCCATTGCCAGCGTGGCAGTGCACAGTCAACCGGGTGGCCTAGCCCACAGATGCAACAGGCGGGAGCCAGCTCGCCCCAAACCAGCGAGTGGGTCAGCCCGCTCCTGCCCGCCTGCTGTTGGCATCTTCTTCGATCTACCAAAAACACGAACGTGCCTGGGTGGGAGGGCAACAAAAAAAAAAGAAATAAGAAAAAATTGGTAGCTCGTTGGAAACTCGACTACCATTTCGGCAGTGACTAAAAGAGAGAAAGAGAGCGAGAGACAGAGAGAGCGAGTGAGCGAGCGGGAGTCTAGGTGTAGGTGACGGCGACGGCGACGGCAACGGCGACGGCAGCGTCGACGGCGTCGAAAATCGGCCACAAAAAGCAGCAGCAGCAACAGCAACGAGGACGAGGACGAGGACGAGTTGATGATGGCGTTGGCGCTGCTTGCTGCTCGTTGGCTCGTCTTTCGGCGCCAGCATTCGGGTGTAGGTGCCTTTTCGGCTTATGGCTGAGCAACAGGCGGGGCCAGAGCCAAGGAGCGGGCAGCGCGGGGAGCAGCGAGCCGGGAGGCAGGAGCAACAGCAAAAGCAGTTACGTCGCATTCGGCAGTCGTCGTCTGCATTTTTATATTGTGCAATATATTTCGTAGGGATATGTCGTCGTCGTCGTCGTCGTTGGCGTCATCCTATCGCTGTGTGCGTGCGCTTAAGTGTGCTTCGTTATCTCGTATAGCACTTCGTTTTGGGCACACACACACACAGCAGGATGCAGCTAAAAACTAACCCAACCCCAAAAGCTGCACCAGCTGAAAGCCAGACAACAATTTTTTTGCAGCTTCGTGCGACAACGACGCCGAAACCTCGCACCGAGCAACCGCCGCCGCCTAACGCCCTGCCCTCCCCCCGCTAAACTAAACTAACCAAGCGCCCCCCACCCTCAGCCGCACGTCCTCAACGAAAATTGTCGCTGAAAAAATGTGCCAAGGGTTTGAGCGAAGGGAGTCTGGCTTGGAAGCGCTGCTGGCTGTGCGGGAATGTCAACTAGAAACAAGGACGATAAGCATTATGGAGCGCATTGAGGAAGTAATTGAGTGCACGAGACACGGACGCGGGCAAGGACGAGCCCCAAAGTTGGCGTCGTCATTGCTCTAGGGGGGATGGTTGGCAGTCGTTGGGTGGCGCAGCAAGACAAAAAAATGTGCAGTGGAAAAAAATGAGGAAAATTTATATAAAAAAAAAGAGAAAAGAAGAGAAAAAGCCGGACAGCAACAAAAACAACAAAGAGCATTTAACATTTGCTGGCAGGTGAGGCAGGTGGGCGGTGGGTGGGTGGGTTGGAGCAGGACACTGTGGCGATTCGCCGGCAACGTGCTAAACGTGCTCAAAAACCGAAATGAGAGTGTTGCCCAGGACGAAAGGCGAAGGCTGGCGAAAGGCGGCAGCTAGAGACAGAAGGGCACTGAGGCTGCTGTGTGCCCAGCAAGAAATGCAATAAGCAACAACAACAGCGACAACAACAGCAACAGCAACAACAACAAATGCAATTTATGTTAATTTTTCTTGGTGTTTGCTTTAGCCTGAAAGCTGTTGGTATCTATATCTATATAGAGTATATATACGTGTGTGTGTGTGTGTGTGTGGTAGAGCTTTGCATTTTGTTTATTTTACTTTCGCATATCCTTCGTGCTATGTGCACAGAGCTGAAACATATGGCCCGCCTGAGCCAGGGCCCAACTTATGTTGATTAGGGTGGACTAAAGTCAATTTCCATGTCGAACTTTTCCTTTTGCTGCCCGGTGTTTTCCCCATTTTTTTTTTTTTTATCATTTCTTCTTCTTCTTCGTTTTTTAGCTAGAGCACACTTCATTTACCGTTTAACGGCAAATCCCATTTGCGGCCTTAATATGAGCGACGACTCCGACCAACTCAAATTTAGTTGGCATGCAACGAGTGTACATAGCCAAGGCAATAAAAATGCTGCACTTATACTAATGCAAGTGCTGCGTGTGTGTGCGTGTGGGTTAAGGCGCTGCTGCTGGAAGATGACGCAGCAGCAGCCATTGGAACTGTTTGTCCACACAAAAAAAAAAAAAAAGAAACATAATAAAAGTAAAAGACTTATACATATAATAGATAGGTAGAAAAAAAAGGGCAGAAGATATTTGTTGCGCGGCTCTTTTAATTGGATTGTGCGAGCAGGCACAGCACAGGTGGCAAGACAGTCGGGGTCTGGGCAGTCAGGTGTTAAGTAAATCATTTTGGGCCACTCACCCACAATGTGCAGCATATCCTTGGACCACTTCATTAGCTCGCGCTTGATGAGCCGCCGCTCCTGCTGGCATCTGGCAAATGAGCAATCGGCCATTTTCCTCCTCTCTCTCTCTCTCTCTTTATATAACGGTTCAATGCGGAAATTACTTTTTTCGATGCGACTGTACCTGACAAATAGACAGAAGCAGAGTGGAAGGGAGAGGGATAGATGTTATTAATTGCGTTTGACATAACAAAAATTTTCCAATGCAATTCGCTTATAAAATTATTAAATTTATAATGCGCCATTTAATGCTATATGTATATCGACTCTTGTTGCTGCTGCTGCCGATGCAGTTGTTGTTGTAGTTGTTGTTGCATTTTCGAGTCGCCTGAGAAATGATTAAACAAGTTTTATTTCAAGGTTAGCACGAAAACACAACCACACACAAAAACCTGTTGCACTTTTTTTTCTTTTTTTTCTGTTGTATTATTTTTTATTATTTCATATGCTGAAAAATATTTAAGTTTTTTTTTTTTTTTCATTTATATATATTTATTTTTGTTGTTTTTAGTTGCATTCTTGTTAAGCAGCAGCAACAGCAGCACCTCGTTATAGTTGTTTTTGTGGTTTTTATTCTTGTTAATGAATTAATTTAGGGGTATATTGGTTTGTGTCAATGCTCCTGTTGTCTAGCCTTAAGATATCAATTCTTACGGCTGCTAAACAAAATTATTGATAATGAAAATATATTTTCTTCTTGCTTTAAAATATATAATGCTTTTGATTTTAATCTTATAATATTTTTTACAATTAAAATATTTTTTTTTAATTTTTAAATTTTTATTTTTTTTTTCAATTTTAAAATGATATATATTTTAGGTTATTAAAAAGTTATATTAAATTTGTAAAATTTGTAAATATATATATAAAATTAAAAAATAAATTAGTTACCGCTTTAAAAATATTTTACATTTTTTAATACTTTTTCAAGTGCAAATCATTTTTAATTTTTTTAAATGAATATATTTTGTTATATTTTAACAACTTTTACTACTTTTTTATTTTTTTTTTTAATTTTTATATAAAATATGTTATAGAATTATAACCAAAATTTTTTAAAGCTTTAAAATTCATGGAATTTTAAAATTTATTTATTTATATATATTTTTTTTATACAAATAAATTTTGAATTGAATTTGAATAAATTCGTTTTATATGTTGCTGCTGAGCGCGTATGCTAAAGTCAGTTGCGCCCGATAGCAAGTCTCTTACTTGTTTTCTTCTTAATCAGAAGTATATACACACATATACACACACGTGTGTATATACATGGTGTATACATATGCATTTCTTGCTATAATTGTAACTGTGGGGCTTTTACTATTCGGGCAGCTACCAGTTTTTTGATATTTCCTAGATACAACTATTTGTTGCTGTTGTTGTTGTTGTTGCTGTTGTTTAATGTGTCTATTACACTAATTTATTCAAATGCCGTTTGTCGTTACAGCTTGCATTAATTTTGTTTTTTAATATTGTAGTGCCGTAAATAGTTGAACGTGTTTTGATTATTACATTGAGTGTGACGCCTTTCAAGAAATGTGTTTTTATTTTTTTCTTTTAGTACTTGTAGCATCTGCGTTGTTAAAACTGAAAACCTGCCCCAAAAGCAAATTACAATGCCCCCACATGCAGGAGCATACGCATAAAGACAGTGGAAAACTAATTGAGATTCTAATATCAGATATGCGAATACTCGTACATGGGCGCCTATGCCAGAGCCAACTGCCTGGCAGTCCCTTGGCAGCAAAGAAAAGAGAGGAACACAACGAGAAAACTAAAACTGGTAGCCAACAGTTTGAAGATGGCTCTAGATCAGCTCCTCTCTGCCTGGCTGGCTCTGGCTAAGGCTCTGATGATGAAAAATGACTCTGGCTGGCAGCGCTTGAGGCGGGCAATGCCAAAAGTAGCCAGCGCGAGCAACAACAAGAACAACAACAACCGAATTGGCAGTGTTGCCGTGTGCAGTAGCCACTTGGTGGGTGTGTCAACAGAGCACGCGGCAGCAGCTGATGATGGACGTTGATTATGATGGACATGGCTGGGCAGTAGTTGAGGCAACAACAGCAGCAACATCAGCAGCAGCAACAGCAGCAGCAGCAGCAGCAACTGTTGTGCATCAAGTCAGCAATTTGCTGCTTCCTTAGGCCATAGATTGAGCGATTCGCAGCGCCAACCCAACGCCTTTTTTTGGTATTATTTTAAGCATTTTTATAATTTAGCATAGACTCTACTCAACTCAACTCTACTCAACTCAACTCTACTCAAATCAACTCGGCTAGCAAGTGCTTGTATTTACATAGAATATATAGTTTGCAATTTTTTCTGCGACTTTAATCAACATTTTCAGCTGCTCAAATGGCGGTAAATCAGTGAATAGATGAATTGATGCACTAAAAATTGTTCTTCTCAGTTTTTAATTGGCTATGAGATATGTGTATAATAAATACATTTATATTGACGGAAGCTGCCTTGACAAACAGACGAACTGAACGGGGATGAGGGATTAGAAATGAAAAGAAGTGAAACTGAAGTTTGGAAAATATGAATGAATCTAAGTAGAATTTGCTTTGTGATTGATGAATTAGGAAATCGAATATTTTATTTTATATTTTATTTATTTCATTTATTAATCGAATATTTTATTTTATTATGCATATATAAATCTTATAGAATCCTATACCAATACTCTGTAACTTCATATAGGTCCTATGGTCTTGAAATAAAATACTTTGTATACATATACCTGAATCTAAAGGAATAAAAATTCTATAGTAAAATTGAATACCTTTATAAAGTTTTCTCCTCTTAATCACAAAATAAATAATATACTTTGTATACATATATATACATATATACCTGAATCTAATGGAATAAAAACTCTACAATAAAATTTAAAACCTTTCTAAAGTTTTCTCATCTTAATCAAAAATAAAATTCATCAATTTAAATTAGAAAAAAAGCAACAAAATAACGCAAGACCAACTACTGGAAGACAGCCAGAAGTTGATGTTTATTCATTCAAAAGTTCGCATAGGCTTCAGACCAAGCCAAAGTACAAAATGATTTTTCTCATCTTTCAACCCAATTATTTGCGCACTTTTAATGGATTTGAGCGCATTAAAATGCAAACTCAATGCTAAAGCTTAAGGCTTCCTGCTTTTTCAGCAAACAGCAACAGCAGCAGCAGCGGCAGCAGCAACAACATCACAGATACAGTTTTTTTTTTTTATTTTATTTTGTTTCAGATAGAGATTCAAGTCAAGAGGCATAGTAATCTGTCTACGTGTTACAGATACAGAAAAAGCTGAGACAAGTCATTCAATCGAACGCTCTATAAGATAGATATAATGAATGCAACAAGTATCACTGTGGCTGTCGCTATGTATCGCCATCTCTGTCTCGCTCGCTGTTGCGCGCTGTGCGCCTGCATTTGATTTCATAAATAAATTTTTGCAAAATATCAAGGCCGGAGTGCAGCTTGAAACTTGTAGCTATATATCGTATATAACATATATATGTATATATATATATATAGATGTATGTATGTGCATGCATATAGACAAAAACAAAAATAATCACAAAAAAAAATTGTAATCAAAATGGCAGCGACGACGACGCAATTTATTGGCTTCAAAGGTACGCGATAGAACAGAATTAAGTGGCTGCTAGAGCAAACGAGTTAGTGCACAAATATCAGTTAATATAGATATACATATATATCTATAGAGACAATATATATATCTATTAGATGCCCGCTAGATACTGGGCACAAAGTGCATTTCGGCCAACTCGTTGTTGCAATTCAATTTTCAATTCAAACTCAAGGTCTGAGCCAAAAAATAATTTGAGTTGATTTTTGCTGTTGTTGTTGCTGTTGTTGTTGCAATTTCGTGTTTTGTTAATTATACGAGCTGGAATCGTGGCCAATGTTAAACCTTGAAATCGCTGTTGTTGGAATTGCAAAAATTTTGCATTGTTCCAATTGGCTGCTCAATATACGAGTTAAGTTTTTTGTTATTCTAAATACACAATTTGCATTTAATTTATATGTAGACATTGCTGTTGTTGTTGTTGCTGCTGCTGTTGCTGCTGCTTTTATTGCTATTCTACAATTTATCATGCATTCAATTATTTCAATAGCTTTAGCATTAATAGAATTAGCGGCAAAAGGCGGAAATCATCGATTACATTTTATTTAATCCCATACAGTTCTCATAATTTTTTGTTCTATTATATATTTTTTATTAATTATGTTCGTCGCTCTGCTTGTTTGTTTTTTTTTTTTATTCTGTTTCTCGCTCACTTTCTAGAAATTTGTTTATAAATTATTCGACCTTCAGTTGTCTTCACATTTTCGCACATAGTAATATTTAATTTATGATTATTATTATTATTTTTTTCGTATAATTATATGATAGGCGATTGGGTTAACGCCGCTAATTGGATTTTATGTGTTTCGGTTAGTTAATGAAGGCAATAAATGAAATGTTTTTCAAACATGCCAATTAGCTAAGTGTGGAAAATCAATGGAAATCAAGCAAAATCAACTGCAAGGGCGGGTGGAAGAAGTTTGACAAAGTTGTAAATGAATTTCATTGAAGAGTTTGGGGAAATCTAATATCAGAAAAGACTGAGACTTGATAAGCAGCTCTAGCTAAGCGATTAACATTATTGCTAGCTGGAAAACCCAAGTCAATCAATAATCATATATATAAATTCATTTCATATATTGCATTGCTTTTAGTTTCATTTACTAAACTTAAATCGAATTCAAATTTCGATGGAATAAAGATTTTCATAAATTTGATTAGCATTATTTTATATACATAGTATTTTCCCAGACCAAGCAACAATCTAATATGACTCATAAGAAACAAATTTGATCGAGCAACATGTAAGCAAAGCAGCGAAATTATTTAGAATTTCCTTGGTTTGTTTTTCTTTTTTTTTACAAATTAGTCATATTCATATAAATATATACATATATATTGATCAATAAGTGCATGTACTAAAATCATATTGAAGTATTTAAGATGATTCATGTGGCATTTATAGATTATATGAAACGTATAATATATTGTATTTAATTTTACATTTAACTTCCTGGTTTTTTTTTAGAATGGTTTTGTATTTTATGTACTGTAGCTTTAATATAATGGGCAGCAGGAGACGTGGCAGAGCTGGTAAAATATTTATAAAAGAAGTAACAGAGTCCTAGGCCATGTTGGCTCGATTATCTGTCCAATAATTCAGCTGTCCGTCCGTTTGTCTGCCTTTTCTGGCAAGTGTCCATATGTCCGGCTCTCCATGCGTTTCATCCGTCTGTCTTTCTCTCTCTCTCTCTCTCTCTCTCTCTTTCCCTCTCTCTTTCCCTCCCTCTTTCTCTCTCTCTCTCTCTCTCTCTCTCTCTCTCTCTCTGCTGATCCGTCCATTCCTTCGTCTGTTCCCTTATCTAACCATCCGTCCGTTCGTCCATCAGCCCAGCCATTCGTCCATCAATCCGTCCGTCCGTTAGTCTGGCAATCTGTTTCCCTATCCTTTCGTCTGTCCATCCCTTCGCCCATTATGTATCCGTTCATCTACCCGTTCAACTGTTCTATCCACTCTCTCACTCCATCCATCCGTCCGTACGTCCTCACATCTGAAAGCCCGCACGTCTTCCAATTCAGCTGCCTAGTAACCGACTGGAAGCACACAGATCTATCTCAACAAAGAACTTAATAAATGTATATGGAAATATAGCTAAACAACTTGGCTTTGACAGCTGAAACAGTTAATACTTCCGTTGCAGCAATGGCCCTCGACTTGATGAACTCTTCCGTTTTGCAACCGAAAACAGGAACGAAACGCGAAACGCGGCATTTGGCCCTGCGGCGCCAACGATAAAAGATCATTGGCCATTAGTAGTTGTTGCGCACGACTTGTAGCAACAACAACAGCAACAACAACGACAACTCTCACCTGTTGCAACATGCAACATGAGCACGCGCCAACAGGCAACACCAACACAATGACAGGAAGATCGAAAACGAAACCAAAGCTTGGCCAACTAACTGGCCAGCCAGGCCGCTGGCCGCTAGCCCGCCTGGCTGGTTGGCTGGCTCAGTTACAGTAACACACATTCGACTGTTGTTGTTGTTGTTGTTGCCATTGTATGCAACGAAGCGCATTTCCATTTCTAACGTTGATCTGCGATCTGCAACAACCACGACAAACACGACCACAGCTAAAGCCGAGCTGTTGCTGTTGCTGCTGCAGCTAGTTGTTGTTGTTGTTGTTGTTGGCTTGCCTGAATGGGCGACTGGTTGACTAGCCTAGCCTAGCCTAGCTGACTGTAAGTAAGGTCGCCATTTGCAGTGGCGGTCGATCGCGGCTCGTTCATGGCCCAGCTCACCTACAAACCGACAACCAAAAAGACAAGTTTAGACGTTGTTGTTGCCATTGCAGTCGTTGTTGTTGTTGTTGTTTGTGCCATTGGACTTGCTCTTGGCTTTGAGTTTTATTGGTTGTTTGGCCATTGGCTGATTTATTGTGCATACTCACATGCCAGCCCATTGCAGTTTTTCCATTGCGCTCTTGACCCTAATGCCAGCTGACTAACAAAACTACTAAAATTTAACTCTGCTGTAATTGAGTCTTGCTTATGGCCATGTAGGTGGCCAAAAATTTAATTTCCTGGCAGTTAAGTGAAGCCAACACACAGCAAGGATGTTGCTCTGTGGCAGTTGAGCAGGGTTGGGGGCTGAGGCAGAGGCAGAGGATGAAGTTGAATTGGCATTCAAGGAAACTAAATGTGCCATGTCGAAATGTGTTGTCTGTATTTGTTGAAGCACTATCGAGGCAAACGGCATTGTCTATCTGTTGCTCTCACTGCACAAAACTGTTGCATGCAACAGGAGGAGCAGCAGGAGCAGCAGCAGCAGCAGCAGCAGTTAGCAGTTAGCAGACAACGATTCCATTTGCTGCTGGCACATGGCACATTTTCGACATGTTTTGTGTGCATTTTGGCAACAATAACAAAGTCATTCTGCCATATAGAAACGGAGGCAGTGGCTGCTGACTGGCAGCCCAGCCCAGCCCAGCCAGGCCCAGCCCTGCAGAGCCGAGCAGGGCAGAGCACAGAACGTCACGCGTTGCAGGAAATGTGCAAAACAACGTTACGAAACTTTTTTGTTGCTGCATGCGCAACAGGAGGCAGTCACCAATACCAATGCAACAGCAACACCGACACCACCACCCACACCACCCGCACCACCCGCACCACCCACTGAAATGAAAAAATAAAACGAATGCTTTGCTTTTGCTTTGACTTTGCTGCTTTTTGGGGCTGCTGTGGGTGTTGCTGCTGCCACCTCTGCCGCTGCCGCTGCCTCTGCTGCTGCCTCTGCTGCTGCCTCTGCTGCTGCCTCTGCCACTGCCACTGCTGCTGCTGCTTCGTATTTTTGCTTCGTTTTCATTTATTCCAAGTTTCCTCCTTTTTTTCATTTATTTTTTGCTTTAGCTATATATTTGGGTACAACGACTTGTTGCTTTGTCTGCGCCTGGGTGTGGCAGCTGGATGTTACGTATGCGACCTGTATGCCGGGCCACACAGTCTTATGCATGTGTGCAATATGTTTTATGATGTCAGTTTTGGGTTTTATTAAAACTGCCCTGAGATATATGCGAGCTGCGAGCGCATGCAATTTGGTAAATGTAATGCACAGCAAACAGAAGAAGAAGAAGAAGAAGCAGAGTGCAAAATGTTCTTCATTTTAATAAATACGTAAGCAGGCAATATGCATAAGTATTATCGCTTATGTGCTGACACATTGCGCATACGCCATGTGGCATCAGCTGCCGCTGTCGCGTCTGTCGCTGCTGCTGCTGCTGCGTTGTCTTATCAGCAGCCCAAATGTGCAGGCACTCTTTTTTTAGTGTAGTGCAACGGTAATATATACACTTATACACATTTACGAATCGGGGTCACCTTCAAATTATCAAATTTCGACCGAAATGATTAACGCAATAAACAAAATACAACAAAAAATACAACAAAAAAATGCATGAAAAATGAAAAATAAAAACGGCCTCTCCAGTCGTCCCCCCGTTTCAAATTATATAAAGAATTAAAGCGAGTTACAGCCGCAGCTACAACACTAACAACAGCAACAGAACCCACTCATTCGCTGGCGAAAAAACCTTATCTTTGTTACACAAAAAAAAAAAAAAAAAAAAAAAACGCAACGGGCACGACGATGTTGTTGATGATGATGAATTTGCCCTGATTTCGACACAAAAATAAACAAAATAAAAAATGAAGGCAGAATGCAAAAGAAACAACAACAACACAGACACATTGCTGTTTCTCAAATATAGTAAAAGAAAAATAGAAAAGTGCAACGAAAAATAAAATAAAACACACAAAATTTAGATAAGACGAAATTGAGTCAAGCAGCCAGAAAAAACTTCGCATGCAGTTTCTAACAGCAACAACAAAGCATACAACAGGAAACAACAAAAATTATGAAGAGCTACAACAACAACAACAAGAGCTGCAGCGCGTGTTTGGCCCGATCTAGCGGGCGGCCGAGAGGGGCATGAAAATATTTTTCAGCAGTTGTCTAAATAACAGCAAACGACATTGGCGTCAGTGCCAGAAAGCAAACGAACTAAATTGCTAAAAAAAAAAGCAAAAAAAAATCAACAACAACAACAACAACAAGAAATGTCCACAAAAAACAGCAACAACCACAACAACAACTAATGAAAATAAACGAAAACGTAACAAAAATCAATTGTCGCCAACCAAACGTCAATACAAGTGTGCATGTGTATCCACATATGTGTGTGTGTATGTGTGTGTGTGTATCGTCAAAAAACATGCAGCCGCAATTGGAACTATTTGCCAGCAAGGGTTGAGGGCGGGGGGGGGGGGGAGCTGAGAGGGCGGCTGCACAGTGAGTGCCATGCATTTAATTGCCGCCGCACAAAATGTCACATGGCTGAATTGAGCCAAGTGTGAGCGAGAAGGCTAACACGGCGAGAGCAAAAGAGACACAATGAGTGTGAGAGAGGGGTGTATATAGCCAAAATATACACATATAGATATGTTATAACAAGATATTCTAAGAACTAATTTGTTTAAGGAGCGATAAAAGGTTAAGGTTCATAAAAGCGGGCGTTAGGTAAAGATTATCTTTAGCTTATCTTTCAGTTGTAACCAGTCTAAAGTGAATGTGGGCATAGCTAGGCAGATAGATCCTAGTCTTTAAATTGTCTAGTTTATAAAGCAGAAACCTCTATAACTCGCACATAGACCAAAATTAATGAATAGCTACAACAAACGTTTTACTGCCTAAGATTTTTATTTTTATATAAATTTATATATATATTTATATATTATTTATAAACTATAAAGTTTATTAAAAAGTCTCTTACAGGACAGTGGTATACTCAGCTAGAGCTCAGGCTATCCATGAGGTCTCTGCACTACCGACCCCAATCACTCATACAAACATATTTCGAGGTTCCTTGACACCTAGCCATGCCCAAGTTAAACATCAAATCCCATTTATAGACCACCTTTCCAGGGTATCAGCACTATATTCCCTTGTTTATCTTGGATTTTCGTTTGTATATGATTCGACAAATAGGCCAAACCTTGCTGCTCGGTCAGACACTGAGATGACTCAGCTGGCGCACACATAGAGTGGATCACATGATACGTTTTATAGCCTAAAGTGATTTTTATCAAATTTCCGTTGATTAAAAAACTTTTGCTCTATCATTTAGCCAAGGCTTTAAGCTTTTTGCGTTCACAAATGACTGCCAATTATGCAATATATCAAATCAACTTCAATTTTGGATTTTCAAATATTCTGTAAAATATTTAAGGGCCAAGCGAAATCAATTGAAAACTTGTCAATGACGCGTTGAGTGAGTGTTTGAACAAAAGCTTGTTGCACTCAACATGCAACACTGATGGAGCACACAACAACAACAACAGCGAGTGCTCATCAATTGGGCATAAATGAAACAACAACAAAAAGTGGAAGGTTTAATAGAAAAGTCGTTGGCTTAATACACTTTTATAGATATAGGATTTCTAAATTATATAAAAGTGGAGAATAAAAATATTTATTATGCAATTTATGTTCATAAAAAAAACAAGTAAGAAAGCTCTAGTCGAGACTGCTCGACTACGAGATACCCTGAACCCTTCGAGCAACTGATATTTCAATAATAATTCGCACATACACACGCACACACACATTCGCAAACAAACAAACACAAGCACACACACACACAGGCAGCAAACAAACACAAGCACACACACACACGAGCACATATACAGGCGATTGCGCTTGGGTTGCGCTGCAGTGTTGGCAATATAATCAGAACTTATTTGTTGAATAATTTAATTTCTAGACGTACGATCGAAATGAAACTTTCAGAACGTAATCATAATGTTAAAATGTATGTGTATACCGAAGCACAAGTCACTAGTATTTGATATACGACTTTTACAAAGTTGAGGGTGAGGGGGTGGATTTAGGGGTGGGGGTAAATTTTAACAAAAACCGAAATTGTATAAAATTCATCTTAATATACATTTTAAATTTGGAGACTCTAGCCTGAAAGATGTAGGAGATATAATTTTTTAACTGATCTTCGATAAGGGTTTTTATCGATAAAAAAGTATCGGAATGAGTTATCGTTTTTTAGTGATAAACTCGATATGCGCGCGATATATACGGACATTTAAAAAAAAAGTTGAAGTCTCTAGCTCTTATATCTTCTGAGATCGACGCGTTCATACATACGGACAGACGGACGGACGGACGGACGGACGGACGGACGGACGGACAGACAGACAGACGGACAGGGCCAAATCGACTCAACTCGTCGCCCTGATCAAGAATATATATACTTTGTGGGGTCTGCCACGCCTCCTTCTGCCTGTTACATACATTTTAACAAAACCATTATACCCTGATTTCCCATTTTCAATGGGTTCAGGGTATAAAAAAATACATATATATATATATCATTTTTTTCTCAATATTTCAAAATTTTTTTTAATTAAAAAAACATTATTTTAAATTTTACAAAATAAGTAAATAATACAATATTTTAAAATTATTTTTTCAACGTAATTTTTAAAAGTAAAAATCTAAGTAATTTAGATTAGTTTTAAAATACTAAAATTATTTAGAGTCTTTTTTAATTTTCATCAAATTTTTGCACAATAATTTCAAAATATTGAAACCATATATTATTAAAATTTCATTAAATTATTGTACAATATTTTCGCACTCTGTATCTAATCGTGGCATATTGACTGATCTACCTACACTACCCTTTCATTTTATATAAAACTGAATTTAAATTGAAAACGCATATCTGCTGTGAAAATATTTCGAATATTTCTAACCTTTTTTTTGTTCTCTACTATTTATTTTTATAATTTTAAGCAACATTTGTATTTGCATTGGCCAGCGCGAGCAGTTGAATTGCTATTGACATTAACTTGTTGTATTGTTTTTTTGTTTGTTTGCAATTTTTGTCATTGATAAGCCTAAGGACACTGTGGCACTGTGGGGCAAAAACCGATGCATTCAATATTATTTATACAATTGTGCATGTGGCAAATATCGAGTTTGCTTTTCGGCAACAAAAGCTGCGCGCCAGCTACGGCAATAGACGCGAATGCCATTTAGCCAGATAACGCACACGCCGACTGTACTGAATTTATTTATTTTTCTATTTTCCTATTATTTTTTTTTTTATTTTTAGTTTATTGAAAGTGTGCAAATAAGTTTTAGCAGTTTTATGCAAGTTTCAGCTGCACCTGTTGCCTCTTCAATGCGAATTGTCATTGTCTTTCTTATGCAAACTACGTGGATTTTGCATTTGCTGTCGCATGGCCAAAGTTAAATTAAAACCCATTTGTTTTTTTTTTTTTTTTTGCGTGCTTCTCTGCTCCACACGCTGCAAAAGAAAAACATCGGCGAAAAAGTTTGCCACATAGCCAAACCAAAGCCCAGCAGCACCACGCACCGCCCACCACCCACACATTGGGTGGGAGTGGGGTTAGGGGCTGGGCGTTGCACAAACTACTATACAAAAACAACTGCCTGTTGCACTTTCCTATATACCTGGAATGCTTCCAGTGTTTGGGTCTCTGGCCTTCCAACATCCCCGAACCACCAGAACAAAAAAAAAAAAAAAAGAAAAAATTTGAAGAAATAAAATAAAAGCAAAATACGAAAAAAAAACTAGAGTAGAAGCAGAAGAAGAAGCTGAAAAAATGCGATATAACACCCAACTCCTGCTGCAGCGCTGCAGCAACAGTTTATTTTATGCGCTACGCTTTTGTAGTTAGCCAGAAAGAGTGTGAAAGGGAGAGAGAGAGAGGGAGTGAAAAAAGCAAAAGAGATAGATAAGGTAGGAGAGACAGAGACAGAGTGTGCCAACTGTAGCTCGCTTTTCTGTTGGCTCTTTGACTGCAGCCAAAGCGCAGCCAATTTGAATGAAGCAATTGATTTTGAATGCATTTTCCATTTCTAGTTTTCTATTTTCTAATTTTTGCTTTTTTTTCTGCATATATTTAAATTTGATAAACGCAAGTGCGCCGCTCTTAGCTTTAACATGCTAAACGCCTATTTACACAGTCCGATTTCCACTTTAGCTTCAATGAATCACGCACGAGGCCTGATGCACTCTGTACTTATACTAAGGAAAATTGTGTTCTACAGAATTATATTTATATGTTATCGATATAGTTCAACAGAAATAAGACTTTATGTGGTACATTGGTATATACTTGTATAATTATAGAGAGTATATCTGCAGCTTGTCTACTATATTCCAGTTTCTGTGCTCTTTATTCCTAATATTGTTTAACCAACTGAGTCGACATTGGTTCAATCTTCTGTATATCGCTGATTCTCTTCTTTATTCTGTTAGAGCATGAACACAGCGGACATAATTGTTCCTTTGATATCGTTACTAGCTTGCATTATAACTATAATTATTATAAGTATATTCGGATTTCGGATTTACTCTAAGGTTTTGTAGATCAAGTTGCTGGACTTAGCTTATACAACGATATAGTTCTATCCCATAATCTGGAATTTTAATCTTGAACTGAAAAAATAACTCATTTTTCAGAATAATACAAGATTTTCAAGAACTCAGCTCAAATATTTATATAGATAAGAGAATAAAGCTATCAAAGTTGCCTGCACGGAGCACCCTTTTTTACAGGGTATCTGATAGCCAGTCAACGAAATCAGATTGTCTGTGAAAGGCTATACAGGGTATCTACAAGCCAAACAACTCGTTTACGTGTATAATAGCTAGAGCACTCTTGTCACATAAATGTATAATGTGCCCCAAAAAAGTAAGAAGAAGCGAACAGAAATTGGCTAAACTTTGGTTTAGTGACTCACACTGAGTCAGCAATGGGATGCATGTGACGACTGTGCCTCGTGGCTGACTGTTGCCTGTTGCATGTAGCTCGCTGCTCGTTGCCTGTGCGGCAAGTTGTTGCATAAGCAACAATGGCTTGTGAGACTTGTTGCCAGTATGCCACTGCCACTGCCACTGCCCCTGCCACAGCCACAGCCACTGCTGCTGCTGTCGTTGAGCACTTCTAATCCAATCACACGAACAATGGCAATGCAAATGCAAGCTCAGTCGGAGCAGCTACAGCAGCAGCAACTTCCTTTGTCTGCCATTGAGAGCCATATGCAACGCAGACGTTGCAATTGCCGCGCTGACTTGCCTTGCCGCTGTGTTGATGGTCAAGGTCATGAACCTGTTCCAATAACTCGTTTTTCTTACGTGCCACACACACACACACACACACACACACACACAGACAGGGAGACAAACAGACAGACAGACAGACGGACTGTTAGACAGGGGTATGGACGGGCAGCCAACAGATGATTGTATGTTGCATGCTGGCTAAAGTTGCTGCCGCTCTGGCTCTGCTCTAATGCTAATCCTGGCAGATTCGCCAGCATGCCAGCGGCATTTGGCTTTTGCTTCCATGCCATGACTAATGGCTGTCTAATGGCCCAAGCAGCGGCTGCCAAGCGGCAGCTCAAATCAATTTGCCAAACATGAAATTAAATTTCAATTCAACTTAACACAAACTTGTTGTTGCCGCACACACACACACACACACACACATAGAGCAAGGACACGTGGCAAGAATTTATATACATAGTATATGTATGTCATATATACGAGAAATGAATTGCGATAAATTGTCGCGCGTGGGCGTCGTCCACCTGGCTGATTCATTGTTTTGTTTTTCAGCTTCGGCCGTGTTCAGTGTCAGCGAATGAATTATGCGAAATCAAAATGCGATTTGCTGCAAATCAAACAAAGAGAATCCATTCGAGCAAATGCTTCCGTCTGTCAGCGCGTTGAAATTAGAAGCGCATTAATTAGAAATCTTTATTATTCTAATTTTTTTCCATTTCCATTTCTATATTTTTTTTTATGAATTCAACACAATAAATTTGAGGCGACATTTGTGCATAAATTGCAAATAAAGATTTCCGTGAATTTCTTTTTATTTTACTTCTATATATTTTGTGCATTGAGACGCATTCAACGGCAGCAGCAGCAGCAAAAACAACAACAACAACGGCAACATTTTGTCAAAAGCTGCCCATATTGATAATTGTGCATTTGATGCCCATTGTTGAGTTTGTGTGTGTGTGTGTGTGTGGTGTATGTGTGTACAAGCAAATATGGCGTGCACTTGTCGGGCTTCGCGTCTTATTTATTTCGCCAGCTCTTACGGAAAATTTTGTTGAGGTTAGGTTAAAGAACCAAAACGAAATTTCGAAAAAGTAAACAATTGAAAATTTATTAATGTTATACTCCAACTTCAACTTATACTTATACTTATACTTATACTTATACTTATACTTATACTTATACTTATACTTATACTTATACTTATACTTATACTTATACTTATACTTATACTTATACTTATACTTATACTTATACTTATACTTATACTTATACTTATACTTATACTTATACTTATACTTATACTTATACTTATACTTATACTTATACTTATACTTATACTTATACTTATACTTATACTTATACTTATACTTATACTTATACTTATACTTATACTTATACTTATACTTATACTTATACTTATACTTATACTTATACTTATACTTATACTTATACTTATACTTATACTTATACTTATACTTATACTTATACTTATACTTATACTTATACTTATACTTATACTTATACTTATACTTATACTTATACTTATACTTATACTTATACTTATACTTATACTTATACTTATACTTATACTTATACTTATACTTATACTTATACTTATACTTATACTTATACTTATACTTATACTTATACTTATACTTATACTCCCTCCCACATTCCTATCGAACTAATTTCACAACTCGAAAAGAATTCGGAACAGCAGCAAAAAATATGGTGAAAAAGTGCTGAAAACAAATCTCTTGCATTTTGAGTAGAACTGACAAAGGGAGAGAGATTTACGGCAAAATTACAGAGAGAGCAAAAAATGTGCGTTTCACATGAAAATCAATAAAAAAAAAATGAAAAATTACAAGAGTATAATACAATTTATTAACAGCAAAAAGTTTTTGTCAAAAAAATGTGCATATTTTTTACAGCATTGTTTTTAGTGTTCATGGAATATTCTTGACCTTTTCGAGTGTGCGATAGTGCAAGTATGAGTGTGTATGTGTGAATGCGGGTAACTCGTGTTGCGGTTTTTACAAAGCATATAGAATGCACTCACTCAAACACACACATACACACAAACGCTGACATGTTAAATTTGTGAAAATGTTAAGACAAAAATGTAAATTCAATTGATATGTAAATGTATTTATTATTAATATACAATTTTACTTACTTTCAGTGTGTTGCAATAGTTTTCAGTTATTTGCGTATTTCGCGCACGTTTCAATATAAAAAAATGTTTTGTTATTAATACAATTGTGGGATTTTTTTGTTGTTTCTTAAATTCTTAGAGTCACAGCACTTGAATTGTCATTAATATATATGGATATATACTTCAGCAGAGATTTTTTGTTTGATTGATTTTTGATTTGGGCTTCGATGGGAGGAAATACAAATTTGTTATCACAAGCGAAACGCTCGTCAACTGTTTTGCTAGTCTTTGGGCTAGCGAAGAGGAAGCACATGCAATGCACTCTTACACACACACAGGCATAGATGAGAGCAGACGAACACTGATACACATGTACGTATGTGTATGTGTGTGTGTATGCGTGTGTGTGTGTGTGTTGGTAGCAGCAGCAGAAAATAAATAAAAATTTCGCACCGCGACCAACGTCAACAACAAACAAACACCGACACTAACAACAAGCGCAGACAACTTTACTAATACGTAAACAACAAAATCGACTAATATGACGACGACGACGACGCCGACGTCGACGCAGACGATGCCGTTGACGCTGACGTCGCTGCTACTGCTGCTGCTGCTGCTGCTGCTGCTGTTGCTGCTGCGCTGCGCTGCGCTTACAACGACAATCCGAAGCTAAGGCAAAAGCGTACCGAACCGTTCGAAACGACCGACAATAAAGCTGCCATCCAGCTGAGCTGCCCGGCACTTTGACTATGAGCTGGAGCCCAACTGAGCGGCGGCAGAATGAGTGCAGCGGCGTGCTGCTCTCCACACACTCACACTCACAATCACAATCACTCACACACACACACGCACACACACACGCACATGACAAAGAGCCAGCCACAATGCTGCGTTGTAAAGGTCTAAGAAAAGTTTCGCAGTTCGCATGCATTTGCCTTGGCTGAGAACAAACCGCTCAAGTTACAACTGTGTGCATGTGTGTGTGTGTGTGAGTGTGTTGAGAAAAAATTGCAGTGGCAGTGTCAGCGCGTTAGCGAGAGCTAGACAGAGAGCTAGAGAGCAACAGAGAGGAAGCTAGAGAGGGAGAGAGAGAGAGAGAGAGCGAGACCCTGGCCAAGTGGGAGGTAGCAGCCGGCTAGCTGCTGTTGTCAATGTATTGGTGCGCTTCATTCATGGCAGCCGGCAAAAAAACGTTAAAAGCGAAATTGGTTAAAAAAAACTCAAACTCACACACACACACAGACACACACTCGCAGTGCAGAGAGCAAACAAAAAAAATGTAAAGAAAATGGTGGCTAGAATCAACTGGGAGCGCAATGAAAAAAAAAATTTGTCATCTCCTCCTGGCTAAAGAGCGCGAGAGCGACTGCTGAGCGACTGCAGGCGGGGAAGGCCAGTGTCAGTGTGTTTTTAATTGCACTTGGCGCTGCATTAGTGTGTGTAAACACACGCACACACACACGCACACACAGCTGTCTCAGCGCTCAGCGCTAAATGCACTCAGAACCAAAACGCGCTCTGAGTGCGTTTTTTTTTGCAATTTTTGTTGTTGTTGTTTTTTTCGTTATTTTTTTTTTTTTAGCTTTTTTTCGCTTAATACATTTTGTGCATTTTGCTCTCCATTTTGTAATTTTTCAACAGTTCTTTTTCGGTTGCGAAAACAAGTCCGAAACTGCGACGACGGCGACGGCGACGACGGCGACAGGCAACGCTTTGTTTAGCGCTGGAGACGAAGACGGAGACGCTCACTCACCGCTCGAAATGCAACTGGCGACTCCGACAACGCGCGCCCGTTGCACATGCACTTTTAGTTGTTTGTTGTTGTTGTCGTTTTTTGCTTGGTTTTTTTTTTTTTTTTTTTTTTTTTTTTTTGAGTGTGCAACGGTTTGTGCGAATGTCGAGCGCGCGCGAGAGCAACTGAAATTATAATAATTCGCCCAGCCGGACGACAGACGGACGGCGAATTCGACTCGGCTTGCAGCGACTCAATTGCATGTCATTGTAGACGAAAAAAAAAAATAAATAAATAAAGAGGCGAAAATAAAAATACTTTTGAGAATTTTCGGCACAGCGAATTATGGACTCTCGACTCTGTGTGCGAGAGTGAGATAGATTGACAGTGGAGGGGGACGTGGAGTGGGGGGGAGTTGCAGTCTAGCTGTGACTGTGGCTGGGGCTGGGACTGGGTCTCTGCCTGAATTTAGTCGTGACTCGGTTTCAAGGTCTCTCAATTAATGCGAAAATTTCGTTGTAAATGTTTTTTTCATTTTTGTTTTTTTTTTTTTATTATTATTTTGTTTATTTTTGTTTGCATGCTTGTAACAAAATTCGTGTATAATAAATATAGTAATTGTTTAACCATTTTTTTTTGCTATTTTTTTACGACTTTAATGCTTTTCTAATAAGCGAAATATTTGTTGATTTTTTAATTGCATTTACATTTGTTAACGGCGACTCTTTGACCTTGGGCCTTGCATAGTCAAGAACTGGCATTTGAAGTGGCGAAGGTGATGGAGGCGTATACATACATACATGTACTTATGTATAGATGTGTGTGTATAAATGTTTGGCTATATGATACTGGTTGAAACGAGGTTTTGAGCTAAAGCAAGCCTTGAGTCAAGCTGACATTGGTTATTATTAGCAGCTAATGAGGAATGATTTTTGTGAATCGTTATTAATCTACATATATAGAGAGTAAAGATAGTTAGTGGAAGTATATGCCATATGTGAGTGATTTCATCTCTTAATACAGATGGATCTTCGAGTTCAGGTAAGCTAAATGCTTTAAATTTAATCTGTAATCCTAGATATAAAATTAAATTCGTAAATTCAACATCATTGATGATCATTATATATATATGAAGATAAGACCCTTGCAGACACACAATGAATTTAACAAGATACAGAAGGGAAATACATTTCAAAACAAACTCGCTTTTAATTCGTGTCCTCTGACCATTCAAGTCGTCGACTTCCGTGTTGAGCGATATAAAAGCATAAACCAGCAAAAAAAAAAAAAAAAAAAAAAAAAAACAAGTAAGTGTGAATGTACGACTAGAAAGTACCCAGCATGTTTTAAAAACGCACAAAACATTATGTGAATAAATAGGTCTGTGCATAAGTAAACTAGGAAAATGGGAAAACGAATAGGATATAACTTCTCCTATGGATAAACATGTTTATAAACATGAATATAAGACACATCAGTACCTTTATTTATACATATATCTTGGCCACACCTACTACAAAAACCAATATACCCTGCATACGACATTCTCAATGGGTTTCGAGTACAAAAAAACATACGAGAAATGTCGCCAAAGAGGAACACACATAATTGCAGTATTTACAAGAGATAAAATCGACAACAACATGTAAAAAGCAGCAGCACAAAAAAAAAAAACTCATAAAAAATATATATAATAATGTACATGTATAAGTGTATACATATGCATATTTGTGCATAAAAATCTGTTGAGAAGCAATTAAAATGAAAACCACGTAAGCAAATACGAGCGAGCTCCCCGAAAAAGGCGTTAAAAAGTGCCAAAAAATACAAAAAAAAAAAATAAAAGAGTAAAACCCATAAAAACCACCCTAGTGCAAAATGCATTTTTCCCCCTTAGCCCCTTGAGTAACTGAATCCCCTTCGTATACCCCTTCGATCGTACCCTTGCCTATGCACACAAAAGCAAACGTGCAATTATGTTGAATGCATTTCGGAAAAAAAAAAAGAATAAAGTACCCAAAAAAAAAGTCGAAGCGAATGCACAAAAAACAAGTAAGATGCAATTTTTTGCATAATGAAAAATGCAGCAGGCAACAAATGCACTCACACACACACGCATGCACACACAGATATAATGAAACGCATTGCACATTGTAAGCTGAGCTGTGAAATCCAGACCCAAAAATATATTCTAAAATTAAAATGCGACGGCCTGTCGAAATGTAAACAATCAAAGGGGTGCATGATGCACTCACACAGACACGTATATACGTATATATATACTATATGTATGTACATATGTATAAAAATGAACTCAAAGTACGCTACTGCAATTCAGAGCTGACAACTTCTGATCAATATATGAAAAAAGTTATAAGTAAAAGTTGTTTTCAATTGACAGTAACTTAAAGAAAAATCAACAAAATTTTAAAAAATTATATACATTATTTTTAAATTAAAAATGTGACAATAAGAATGTAAAAAAAATCAAGTTTGGATCAAAATATTATTTAATTTATATTAAGATACATATAAGAGACAAAACAAAAAAAAATTTTCAAAAGCAAAAAAGTTTATATTATTTAAATTTAACATTTTTTATAAATTAAAAACTAAAATTTAAAATTTTACATTACTTAAAAATTTTATTTTACTTTATTTATTTTTTTTTGTTTTTTTTTTTAACTTAAAAATTAAAGAAAAAATATATTTTAGGGAAGGTTTAATTTTAAGATGAAAAATTTAAAATATATAAAACATATATAAAAATTCCTAACTCAAAATTAATATATTTTAAAATAAAAAATTTGCTATAAGATTGCTATAGCAATTTACCATAAAAGCTTAAAATAAATATGTTAAGAAATATTAGTTTCTATTCAGATTCGATAGGTTCCAAAAGAAGCTTTATAAATTTCAGCTAGCAAAATTCCTATATGAAGGAGAAAACAAAAACTACTCAAGGAACGTATAAAAGTTCATTTCGTTTCATTTGACAGGGACAAATCTATCCGTAAAAAGGCTAAATGGGCAGCACTGCTGCCATAACGATGCAACGCTCAAAGCCAAGGCAAAGAAATGCATGCACTCACACACACACACACACACACACATACACACTAATGGGGTGGGTTTTGCACTCTTAATATCTTTGCAGCATTTTGGAATGCATAATTTAGCTAAGATTGTTTTTTTTTTTTCCTTCAATCTCTTCGCTTCTTCTTCTTCGTCTTCTTTTTCTCATTTTTTGCAATTAATTCGTGAAATTACGCACTTCCCATGGCTGGGCTGGCTGATGATGGTCTGATTGCTGATTGGCCCAAATGAGCGCCCAGTCAGGAAGTGGATTGCATCCGTTCTAAGCAGCGCCTGGGACATCATTTGGCAAACGGAACTACAGCCAGCGGAAGCAAACACACATACACACACACGGAAACTGAGGATTGACCACCATAAATAATGAGCGAAATTAAATGCACACTTAACTCAGATAAAGATCAAACTTAAGCCGTAATAATTGGCGACACCTGGACAACATTTCAGAACGAATGTGCTGCAAATAATTATTCAATTACAGCCCCAATAGCATCTAATGTTAACTAATTGACTAATGTTAACTAATGACAAAGAGAATAAACAGTTCGCTGAAGGAAATACGTATGTACAAGAGCATACATGGAATATCACTCAGAAATCGCGGATTGTATGTTAATATGAATTCTCTTTCAACTGTGATCCACTAAGTGAGTTATAAACATTCTCAAAAATAAATATGCATACAATCGACCAACAGGCATTCCACTTAAAAAATATACTCTTTTATCTGAGGTAAATCTATAAATAAATAATTAAAGATGATGATAAATTCATATATATGTATGTACTCTATATCTGCTATAACTTAAGACTCATTATGTCTATAGAATATGAGTATACTGCTTTGTATATTGAAGTAAGTTCTTAAATATTTTATTAAAATGTACATAGATCTATTATATGTATGTCTATATATACTGAAAAGACTCCATAAGAAAGTTTGATAGACATTCCAAAATTATCTACGAAATAAACACCTATTTCAATTAGCTGCTTTTGCTCGAATATATAGCACAAATTATAGACACTCAATATACGCATATCTCGACGCCCACATATCTGCTCTATAAGAGCCTTATACAGCTGCCCAAGGCAATGGCACTACATACATACATACATACATATATACAAAATACGATTCTCTCTAGGCTGTTTAAAGTAAAAGTAAATGAAAACAAGCAAAGCAAATAAACCAAAATGAAATCAACAAATAAGCAGACGCGACTGAAAAGAAGAAGAAGCGACAGCAGCAGCAGCAGCCAAAGCCAATGACCAAGAATCAACAGCAACAGCAACAACAACAACAACAGCAACAGCAACACAGATTGCTGAGAGGCCAAGGAACTCGAGAGCAATACAAAATTGCTTGGCCTTGGTCAGGCACACTGTGCACACGCACACACCATCACTCATGTGTGTGTGTGTGTGTTTATTGTGCATACATATAAATACTTTTAAATGTTTTTTTTTTTTGCCTGTTTTGTTGCTCTTCTTATTGCATTGCATTTGCGCTGTTGCCTTATTACGTTTTAATTTTCGTTGCGAAAAGTCGATAAGAAAGCTGAAGTGTTGATTAAGGCGGCAATTGATAAGATACGCAACACACACACTCATACACACACACGCATACTGCACATTTATAGAAATAACGGCTTTTGCCTGATAAGCACAATTGAAAAAGTTGACTTCACTCCCAAACGTGTTGCATTGTAGGTCAGTAAAAGGGCCATGCTAATGATGTCAGCCGCAGCTTAGCCCAATGAAACAGTTTGCAGCATGTGTTAAAAATACATTTCCATTAGCATACGGCACACACACAGCAAACACACACACAGCACACACACAGACGCCAAAACATGTCCAAATATACACGCACAAATTGCCGTTTAACCAATGTCAATGTCAACAAGCAACATCTGCAGCAGCAACAACAACAACAACAACAGCAGCAGCAACAGCAGCAACAACAACGGCAGCAAATTCATTTCTAATGGACGCAGCAGCCACGCGGAAATCGTTGCCATGTTTAGGCCGTGCTGTTGCTGTTGTTGTTGCTGCTGCTGCACGCCGGCAACATACATACACACATATTGTGTGTAAGGTCATATCTCGAAATTTGATTTGGCTGCCTGCCAAATACAAAACAGATGAATGCACGAGCACACACACACTAGCACGCACACTCACACAAGCACACACACACACACACACACACAAACACACGAGAGTGCGAACATGTTTGTGTTGCACGCGTTTTGTTGCATTTGGGGGTCGTTATTGGGCGCTGGCCGTTTAAGATGTTTAGTTTTAGATATCAATGAAGCAGAGAGCGAAAGTGTTTTCCGACCATTTACGATTTCAATTAAAATTACGTATACGTATGTGTATGTGTATGTCTGTGTATGTGTATTTTTGGTCGCTGAACTTGTAGCAGATTTGCATATTTAGTGAAATGTGCACTCAAATTGGCATTGATTGCTATTTAAAGCCATTATTGAACATTAGTGAATAATTACTGAAGTGTAGGAAGCAAAAAGCTTGGAGATTAAAGACGACAGTTAAATATTTTAGCGCAATTTTATGACTAATTAAATGTCAATTACATTTGAAATACGAAATTTTAAACAATGCAAATTAGACAGATAATATCATATAGGATTTATTACATTGTCTACAATTGCTTAGCTGTCTTTTTATCAGCAACTACATATAAAAATTCACTTTCCACAGTTCACGTACTGAATGAAAAATTCGAAAAAGATAAAAGCTGACGCATTCCTCTCTTTTTGATAAACATTTATCTGCTTTGCTTTTCGTTTATTCTCACTTCCGTTTTGATATGTTTGGAATCTGTGTGCAAAGCTATCAAGATTCGTTATGCATACGATAAACAAAGAAAGCGAAATTCAAGAATTCACATAAGCTACTGTCTCCCTCTCTCTCTCTCCCTCTCTACAGCTCGCAGCATAAGCTAAAGCTCCTCGATTGCCGAAAAGCATTTGCTGCTCAAGTCTAACGGTTAACTCCAATTCACTTGCACTTGCACTAGCACTAGCTTTGGCCTCTGCACTCTTCGCACGAAGAGCGCGCCAAAGAGAGAAAGAGTCAAGTTCAAAAACCTCATTACATGCGAAAAGCTGTTATTTTCTGATGAGCGAGCGAGCGACAAAGCTGCAAGCATTTTGTATTTTGTGGCTTCTGATTTGAAGTCCACGCAGTCCACACACACACACACACACACACACGCTCATTTACAGCAAATTGATATACACACAACTCATACATAAGTATTTGTTTATAGTATATTTTTTCTTTATCGCACATGATTCACCAAAATAAAAAAAGACAACAACAAATGTGAAATGGCGTCCATGACCAACACAACACAGAGACAACTGAAAGGCCAGAGACAACAACAACAACAACAGCAGCAGCAGCAGCAGCGGTCACTCGCCCTCTGCTTCTGCTGCTCCTGCTGCGCTGCTCCATATGGTATGCCATGAACTGAGCCAACAACCGATTTTCATTATTATTTTGAATACGCTTCTTGCTGCTGTTATTACTCTTATTGCTGCTGTTATTGTTGCTGTTGCTGTTGTTGTTGTTGTTGCTGTTTTTGTATTTTGTTTTGTATATTTTTCGTCACACTTGGCAGCAGCAGCAGCTACAGCAAAGGCAGCGACAGAGGCAGCGGCGGCGGCAGCGTATTTGTATTTGTATTTGCACAGAGCCAGCGTCGACGACAGCGTCACATGCCCCCTGTCCAGGCCCCTGGACGGGCAGCAGTCGGTCGCTGCGAAGCGTCGCCTGGTCGCTTGGTCTGTCGGTCGTCCCTAACCTACGACAACCGAATTCGCACTGGGCCAGGTTCAATGAACTTTTTGGCTGCGTTCGCTGCTGTTGCTGTTGCTTTTGACGTTGTTGTCGCTGCCGCTGCCGCTGCCGCCACCGCCGCCGCCGCCGTCGACGTCGTCATCGTTGTCGTTGTCGTTGCATAAAGCGTGCATTGAGGGCGCTGGTTGACTGACTGACTGACTGACTGACTGTCTGTCTGAATGACTGACTGACTGACTAGCCAAATGGCTTGTCTGTCATGCGTGTGTTGTTGTTGTTGTTGTTGGTGTTGTAGCTGTTTGCTTAGTGTCTGTGTATGCGTGCATGAATGAAGCTTCTTTCTTTTAATTTTGTCAAGTTCGTTTTGAATTTCAATTTTGAGTCATGCATAAAGTGCAAGATACGACAACGAGTACTTAAGCGCGCACTCACACACATGCATTGGGCGAGTGTATGTGTGTGTGTGTCTGCCGTGGTTGACAGTCAGCAGCTGTCGCTGGTTTTGTTGTCTTTTCCTTCTTCTGCTTCTTCTTTTTTGATAAGCGTATTTCCTATAAACGCAACTGCAAAAATAATTTAAAAGAAATTAACCACAATAACCCAAGCTGTCGATTCTCAACAGCAACAAAATTCACTAGAAATCGGAAACTTTTTAGAAAATCAAATTACATGGCGCAAAGAGAACGGCAGAAAAAGCTCAGCGGCGAAATAAAGATGCAGAAAAATAACGGAAGCCGAAATACACTACAAAACTAAATATATCACAGAGTATATATAATTGTATAAAAAAACTAAATAAATTAGTAAATAAAAATATAAAAAATAATAAAAAAAAATTTAAAATTTGCTAATTAAAATTAATAAAAATATTACAATTTTATAATTAAAATTTTAAAAAAATATTTATAATATACTATATATATATTTATAATATAACTATATTACAAAATTAAAAATACAAACAGCAAAATTTTATATTTTTTATTATTTTGTTTATTATATAATATTCGTAATATTTAACATAATATTTAAATTTAATAATATTTAACATAATAATTAAAATTTAAAAAAATATTTATAATATAGTAACTATATTACAAAGTTGAAAATACAAACAGCAAATTTTTATATTTTTTATTATTTTGTTTATTATATAATATTCGTAATATTTAACATAATATTTTACATAAATTTCGAAATTATATTTTGAAACCAATTAATTTTCCTATACAACTTATCATAAAGTGAAATTGAAAATTTGCCACTGGATCATTTGCAAGCTGATTGAATAATTCAATATAGCCGCTTGAGTCTGGCATATATGTATGTATGTATGTATGTATAACCATCTGGTTGAGCTGCTCTTGGGTTGCCATTGACGATAGTGATGCTGTTAAAAATAATCAGTTTTGTGATAGCTAAGGAGGCTGGGAGTGAGACTGAGATACTCGGAGGCAGAGTCTAGCTTGCTGCGCTTGACTTGACTTGGCTAAATATGATATACCCTGGCAGAGTCAACCAAATTGTTACCACAGGCATGCCGCCCTACACTTACCGCCACGTCCTCCTCCTCCTCCTGTTCCTACTCTAACATGTGTGTGTGTGGCGAAAATGAATGTAATGCAATTCGAATCGATGTCGAATTGTGGATTAGTTGGCTCAAAAAAATAAAATGAATTACTACAACTTCAGCATCTCTCCGTCCGTCTGTCTGTCTCTCTGTCTGTCTGTGTGTCAGTTAGTCAGTCTGTTTGTCATTTCACATGCTCGTTCTGTGCATTTGGCTGTGATTAATTGCATTGGCTGCCGCTTGGCAATAACAACGAGATCTGGCGGGCAAGGAAGCCTTAGAAAATGTCAGGGCCAATGGCATGGCCCAATGCAAATTTATGACAACGTCGCGCCGAGATTTATCAACTGCAGCAACTGCCAGCAACAACAACAACTACAGCAATAGCAACAACTGCAGCAACAGCAACATCAACAACAGCAACGAAAATAAAAATAACCAGTTAATGCGCCGACTACAAATAAAATCGAAAGCCGCAACCTAAAAAACCGGTTTGCCAAAGTTCTAAAAATGAAACTGACTGCAGCAGCTCCGAGCAGCAACAAGACCAAAAATATTTTTTCACTGTCTGCCAAAATTGCAAGCGGGCATAAATTAACCGCATGGGGTCCACTAATACACACGCACGCACACACACACACACACACACGCGGAGAGCGAGAGATAGAGATAGGAGTACACGCATGCGAGACAAGCACACCCAAAACCACTTAAAGTCCACAATGATGACGTTGACGTCGGTCCCGACGTCGACGTCGGCAGCCAACCACGCCAGTTGAGTTTTCAAGTGCAATTCTCGTTGCTGATGACGCAAAATATACAAAAAAAAAAAAAGCACACACAAAAAATGCACAGACACACACACACACACACACACACACACAAAATAAACAACAAAAGTAAGTAAAACCGGCAACGACCACGACCTCACCCAAAACCGGGCAGCAGCAGCAACAAAAGGCAGAAGCGCTGCCAGCAGAACGCATTCAGAGAGAGGCTCCACCCCAAAGCCAAAAATGCGCAATTTGACTGTACGAAAAAAAAAAAAGTAAACGAAAAAGCGAATAAAAACGCAGCAGAAAGAGCAACCAAAATAAATGTAAAACGAGCGCAGGCAAAATTATCATTGACACGTCGATTGGCGCATACTCTAACTCAAGGAGAAATCAATTCGATAGAACGACACTCATAATTAAAGTCAATGAGAATCAAAATTATGAATTATGAATTTTGTTGTTGATTAATATATGCATCTATATGTGAGCATACCATAACTCTCTCATATACAGTGAAAGCTCTGGGAGTTCCAAGTTCCAGTTTCCAAGTTCCAACTTCCAAATTTCAATTTCCAAGGCAAGCAAAGCAAAGAACAGTGAGAGTGAGAAACCAATAAGAAATGTAAACTTAAGCTTTGTCAATAGGAATCTAATTGGAAAAGTAAAGCACATTCATATGCCTTGCCTTTTAGCTACAGTGCTTTCAAGCAAAGCTTTTATTTTTGGCAAAATAATAATAGCATATATTAGTTCATATACCCGCAGGCAGTGTATATTAAACAAAAAAAATTTCGTTTGCTGCTCATACAAATTTTTTTCTGGGCTGGCGGTTGTCGGTTACTGACCGTCCTCAAGGTTTTTCGTATTTTGCCCTTTTTGCAGAAGCAGCGACGTCGACGGCAAGCGAGACGCTGGCAGCGTCAACGATCGCAGCGCTCAATTCCCTTCATTTAGAGCGCTTATTTTTTGTTGCTTTTTGCTGCCCGCTTCTGCGGCTGCTGCTGCTGCTGCTGCTGCAGTTCGTTGTTGCATTTTTGAACGTTTTACGTAGCGCAAATTACAGCAAACACGCCATCATCATCACCATTACCATCATCATCATCATCATCGTCGTCATCTACATCATTGTTGGTGTTGCTGCTGCAGCGCTAGGGCGCAGTAATAATAATAAGAACAGCAACAACAACAACGGGAACTACAACATAATCAAGATGGCAGCCACTTGCTGCAAAAAATTGACGAATATGCGATGCAACAGCAGCAGCAGCAGCAGCAGCCGCAGTGGCAGCAGCAGCGGCAGCGACTTCGCCAGCAACAACAGCAATAAACAGAATTTTAAACCCGAATTCAATGCAAAACATGCTGGAAAATGTAAAAAGCAAAAACGCAAAAAAAGAAGCGCGGACTTGACATAAAATATGGAATCGACTGGAATAGAATGAGAGCAGATCGCATCAGAGAGCGATCCGCAGAGCTGAGTTGAGTTGAGTTGAGTGAAGTGAAGTATGCCGCTATTGCTATCTCGCTCTCAGCGCGCAGTTATCTCTGTCTGGGGGAGCCACTGAAGCATAGGTTTTAATTTATGTAGCACGCACATTTTGTGTAATGTTTTCTTTTTTTGATGTATTTTACTTTACATTTTTTTTTATAAATTTTTTTGTTACTAGGCTTTTTCTCACAATTTGTTTTGGCAGCGAACGGAGTGAAAGATGGCCAGAGCCAGAGCGAGAGCTGGCTCGAGGGAATGCTGCAGCATGCAATTAAAGCGAGCACCTGCATCGGCAGTCGGTGGACTGGCAAAAAGTCTATTTTAATGAGAAATAGAACAGCGTTTGCTCCAAGCCATGTAACTACATATTTTAGCACAAAGTGCAGCGCGTAGGTGGGGGCATCTAAGGTAAACTGACTTACAAAGAAACTATTAAGATAATACATGAGTTGAAAATATAGTTTATAAAATATATAATGAGTTCGTGAATAAATACCAAAGATTTTGAAGAGAGTTCTAGATGCTGCAAGGTCTGTAGATCACTCTTAAATTAAAAATAAAATAATTCAAAATATTATCTTAAGTAAACTAGTAAATCCTATATGTTATTTATTAAATTAGCCAGAATGAGCACTTAAAAAATTAAAAAAATAAATAAATTGAGAAAAAAAATACTAAAATTCTCGATTAAAATATGTCTCATATAAAATACGGCTACAAATATTAACCAAAGAATTCTAGAGCTCTAAGAAATACTCTTAGAAAAACTAAAAAAAAATATATATTTATAATTTTAATATATAATTTCGAAAAAAAAAAACTTATAATGAATTATGTACAATTATTTTCAAACAAGTTTCAACTGTTAACTTAAACTAAAAAAATCTCATTAACATCTAACTAAAAAGCTGTGAAAAAAAACTCTAAAAAACACACAGCAAAAAATCCAAAATCAATTAATAGCCATTTGACTAATACAACATGTACTTAACACACAAATTAGATAAACTCTGTGTTAATTATGCGCACCACATGGCGTATGCGTTATGCATAAATCATGCAGCGAATGCCAGACACACACGAAATGTATGCAGCCAAAATAGCCAGACACGCACACACACACACACATTGGCAGGCAGGCTGGCAGATAGATAAACACACACACATACGTAGACAAATTGGCCATCTAAACAGTGGCCAAAAACGAGCCGCATAACTGACCCTGAACTAAATTCGCAACGACAACAAACACACACACACACACACACAGTCTATTAAATTTGTGGTTTGTTGTTGTTGTTGTTGTTGCATATTTGAGTGAATTGCAGAGTGCTGCAGCATGCAGTTGCACAGCCACAGCCTCTAATCCCGTATCCAGTTGGTTGCATCTAACAACAGTTGGGTGGCAGTTGCTGCTGTATGTGTGTGTGAGTGAGTGTATATATATATATGTGTGTGTGCGTGTTATTGTTGTTGCACATTACGTATGCAGTTGCTAGCAGAGACCAGACAGGCAGTTGGCTAGGCAAATGCAGCTTATGCGCTGCCTACCTCTGTCTGTCTGTCTCCCTCTCTTTCTCTCTCGCTCTCTCCCTTTCTGTATCTGTGTGTGTTTAATGAAAAGGAAAGTGTCATGCAATTTTCGATTTAGGTATTGTTATGACTGTCGTTGTTGCTTTTGTCGCCTGCGGTTAGTTGGGCACATAATCAAATTAGCCTGGCAGCTGGCATGCCTGTATGTGCAACATGTGGCGCCTAAGCTGCATGCAGCATGTGTGTGTGTGTGTGTGTGTGCAGCACAAAAATGTTAGCCAAAAGTTCTAAAAATGGCAGACAGAAGGCAGCAGCAGCAGCAGCAGCAGCGACTGCTGAATATGTGCCAAACAGGACCACAAGCGCTGTCCCTCTCTCTCCCTCCCTCTCTCACTCTCTGTGTGTGTGTCCTTTTTGTTGCCACAAGCAGCTTTCACTTAAGTGCAATTTGGTTGCTTTGTTGCAACTCCTGTTGACTTGTGGCTAGCAAAGTGAGCATTTAATGCTATTATCAAGCTTGCCACACACACATACATACCTGCCACATGTGGCACAACTGTCAACAAGGTTGCAAGGCAACATAAGACGCTGCTTAGCCTTGGCAAATGTTAATTAAAAGTGCAACAAAAAAAATGCGCAGCTTTTTGCTATCATTTGATTGCAAATTCAATTCAGCCTCGCTGAAATGAAATATGAAAATTAAATAATTTTCATTTCGCTTTTCATTTGGATTTTTTCATTTTCGCTGTGCACATTTTTCTTCAGTTTTTTTTTTTTGCATTTCTCATTTCAATTAGCGCAAATTATGTTGCGAAATTCTGTTAAGGCAAATGTCAAGCGGCGAGGAGTACATTAACTTTTCGCGTGCACTTTGCCGGCGCACAGAAGATGTAGATAAACTTTTTGCAGTAGGTCTCGAGGCATGGAATGCTAGGCTTTGTCTAAGTTTGTATATCTTATTTAAAAACTTGAGTCAGCTCTTTCCGAAAGGTAATAATATAAATAAAGGGATTTAATATTACGGCTCTCCAGCTTTACAGTTATTAAAGGGTACTCGAATTAATGCTTTTGATTATCAATTTTTATTTTATTTTATTTTTGCTTTGCTTTTTATGGAATTTTATTTTAGCTGCAGCAAGGGAATTCAGTTAATTTTAATGAAAAGCTCTGCAGCGAATTATGAATAATTAACTTTTTTTTTTACTTTTGTTTTTGACTGTTCGTTGAAGTTGGGCTTAAAGGTAAATGACGTAAACTGCGCGAATCTGCAATTGGCAATCTGTCAAGCGAAGTTGCAATATAATAATTGTAATGTGAAGAATGTCAATTTAAAGCTGTTGCATATAGTAACACATGAAATTAAATAAAATATATAACTATAGCCAGCAAATGAAAACCTATGCATAAAGTTAAATAATAATAAGAGTAACGAAAAATAATTCAAGAGCTTTCAAAGAATAAATAAGTTTAAAATAAAGTATAAATAACATAATCAAATTAAATGAGAAAACAATGTTGAATAATATAAATTTTAATATATAGTAAAAAATATCAATATAAAATGTACATACAAAAATGTGAATAATAATAAGAGTAATGGAAAATGGTTCAAGAGTTTTCAAATTATAAATAGGTTAAAAATATATAAAAAATATATTATTAAATAAGAAAACCATGTTCAATATAATATATTTTAAAATAATAATATTAAAAATATTAATATAAAATGTGCATACAAAAATTAAAATTTAAAAATTATCATTTAAAAAAAGATATATAAATTTTAAAAATAAAACATAAATAAATAAATGTACTTTATATTTTAAAGGAAATATAAATAGTAAAAAAATGTCAATTTTCATATTTGCTCATATTTATTACTAAAAAATTATAAATATATTAATAAATAATTATAAATAATTAATAAATAAATATAAATAATAATTATAATTATATTAATAAATTGTAAATATATTAATAATATACATAAAAATAAAAAAATAAATAAAATCATATAAAATGCCATATAATATCAAATAAATATGATATATAAATAAGAAATAAGAAACAATAATTTAATATAATATCAAGAATATATGAAAGGAATGTTATGCTCAGATTTACGAATACTTTCATAAGGCAAATAATACTGCATTTACATTGTTGTAATATACATATATATATATATATATTTTTTTTTTTTTTTTGGTTCTTTGCTGCTCTTTTAGCTCACAAAAAAAAAAAATAAATAAAACCAACAGATCCCTAGTCAAACCAAACTGAACCAACTCAAACAAAACAAAAACAAAACAGTTCATTGTCGTCTCCATGTGCCCACTTCCTCGGACATCTCGCTCTGGCCTGAGTGCAACAGCAGCAGCAGCAGCACAAACTGCAGCAGCAGCAGCAACAACAACAACAACTATAATAGCAATGGGGCTACATATAATGCAATACAATGCAAAAGTTCTCAAGAAAATTCAGCAAAACAATTTGACAAAAAAGCGAAACGACAACAAATTCTGCCATCTTCGGCGATCCTCGTTGATGGACGTTGGCATTTTTAAATGAGTTGCGCGTTTTTTTGTGCGCCGCTGCTGCTGCTGCTGCTGCTGCGGCAGTTGCAGTTGCATTTGCTGCAGCTGCAGCTGCATTAAACTATATACAACGGCCTGTCAGTGGCTGTGTGTGTGTGTGCGTGTGAGTGCGTGCGTGCTTGTGTGTGTGTGTTGAGTTTGAGTGCCCTGCAACTTGAAACGCAATGCAAGAATTAAAAGCAAGTAAGCGCGAAACGAAGCCCAGCGCCAGCCTCTGCCTCTGCCTCTGCCATTGCGTCCGCCACTATGCCGCTGCCTCTACCTCTTTGCCCTGCTCTTGCCCGATCAGAGTTCCTGTCCCTAAGCCCGACAGCAAACGACCACGACGCCGCCGTTGACGCAGAGACCGACAAAAAGCGCGTTTTGATGCATTTGTGGCACAAGCGACAAGCGGCGATGGCACTGACCTTTCCTAATGCAGCTCCAGTTGCACACAGCAACAACAACAACAACAACAGCAGCAGCAGCAGCAGCAACAACAGCTATCATTTCAATTGAGATCTCATGTTTCGGCAGAGGCAGCACAACAAACACTGTCGTAGCCAAAGTTCAGACATTAGGCAAAAGGTCAACATAAAATTTATGATTCGCTCATAACTCTTGGAGAAGCATTAGCATAAACGGCTCAACACTTTAATAGTGCAACAAAATTTGATGATGCACTACGCCTGCTGCAGTCGGCTCATTAAAAGACAAGTTCACAGGTTAGCCTGCTGCCTCACAGTTGTATAAGGCAAACTGAACGACTTTTAGTTGCTCTATAGAAAGCGAACTTACTTTGCATACTTTGAACGCATCGATCTCGGAACCTATAAAAGCTAGAGACTTGTAGTTTTGTATAGCTCATTGTATAATACGCGTAGATCAAGTTTTATTTTCAAAAAATCGATAACTTGTAACGTTTTCATGTTATCGATTGTTATACATTTCTATCTTCTACATTGTAGAGCTAGAGTTTCAACAATTTGTACTTAGATTTTGTTATACACTTTCTATAATTCTAAAATTTGTATACTTCTTTCATATAACTAATAGTTTATCCATTTCATCTTTCCAAATCGTATACCGATCTTTATGATTCTACTTTTATAGCAATATTTGCATTTTCTAATTATAATAAAAATGTTTATTGCATTTTGTCTATGAGCACTTAAAAAAGTTTTTCTTAATGTTCGATTAAGCATTTTGTGCTGTTCTCACATTAACAAATTATGCTAATTAATATGAAAACTAAATAAATAAATAAAACCATTCAAGGCTATTGCACAAAAATGGCAACAAAGCCGACAATAACAACAATTCAAGTGAGAATAAATTGTGAAAAAAAGGAGAAAAAAAATAGTATCCAATAAATAGAACCAGTTATTGTAACTGCATATAGTTGCATTATTTTGATGCTGTTTTATTGTTGCTTGTGTTGTTGTTGTTGTAATTGCTGTCTGGTGTTAGCTGTCTGTGCGGTCATTCGATTTTTATAGCCTGAAACCATTGCAAATATATGTATGGGGTATATTGACTATAAGAACATTCTAATCTATCCGAATTCGAGCGCTACCAGATCCATTTTCCAGTTTACCATGCAAAATCTTATAAATTCATTCGCTTTTCCTACATAATTTATAGATTATAAGCTAGAGCTCAATAAAGTCGATACCAAATAATTTCCCATACAATGTAAGTCGCTTTAAAAACTCATTAAATTTAAAATGAAATCGAAATACTTTGCCTCAACTGGCAATATTCACCCACTTGTAGCTCATATTTATTTTCGATTCGTGCTACGTGCAGCTCTTAACCATTTGTAAGACCTCTAAAGTAAATCATTTTCTATAAATGTGCTTTATATATGTATCTGTCTCGCCTTGCACTTTGCTCGAATCAATTGGCTGCAGTGAAACTTCAACTATATATTAGTTGGTTATCGATGGGGAATATACTAAAAAAGAAAATGGGAAAAAGTGTCCAAAACGAGAATTCAACAGAATTTTATCGCCGGGACGTGCAGGAAAATCGGGGAAAATCATTGCGAGCCATTTGCAGCGTGGCAAAGTCGTTGCGGCTCCTGTTTTGATGGCCCGCTGGGCAGAGTTAGCTTTCGCAGCGATAAATTCACGTTTCCTGCCACAGCAGCAGCAGCCACAGTGGGTGTGAAGTGCTTAGCGGAAGTGGAAGTGGGCGCGTGGTTTCCGGTTTGGTTTATGCCCAAAATGCGCAGCTGCCGATGGACAGTTGCTTGTGTGTGTGTGTGTGTGTGTGGCAACTTAACTTCCCCAGATTCGATGCCACAAATGCTGCAATTGTCATTGCAATAGGGTCAAGCGCAACGCACACACACACACACACACAGCAATTAATCAAGCCAAGTTAAGCTAGCGGCCAGCTAAGCAACAGCTCAAAGCCAGGGGCAAGTGCAATGGTGCGAGAGCGAAAAAAGGCTATAAAAGTTAGCTAAAGTGCAGCTTGTTGAATGTTTCGACGCCTTCACAGTCACAAAACTTGTCTTGGAGCACTGTGGCCACTGGCTCCAGCTGGCTAGGCGCTTGGCGCTTGGCACTTGACTGCCTGGCTTTGGCTGAATGGAAATGCTGGCCGTCAGCCAGCCAAATGGGAAATGTGTGTTACTGTAACTGCGACAGCGCTTCCTGTTGGCAGAGCACACGAAGCTTTAACGGGTCGCCAGTTAAATAAACTAGGTAATGTGCTCCGACAATTAAACTGATATAAACTGAGCCAGTTCATAATCATGTTAATAATTCATTTACTTGCGCCGAGCAGAACAACAAAGCGAACGAAACGGAACGGAAACCCATTATAGACAAGTATATATCTCCTTAGCAGTTGATTAACTAATCGATTACTTACTTAAGTTATCGATATCGTGTGATTGGTTCAAGACTATATGAGACTTGATTGCAAATTATCATTGATTTATATTTATGAGCCTGAAAAATGGAAATTAAAAGATAAGCTAATTGCATATTAATAAATAATTTAAAAAATAATATAAACAATTTCTTTAAATATGTATATATAAATATGTAATTATATATTTTTTATTTATTTTATTTTTATTTTTTAGATTTAGTCTTAGATATCAGGATTTTATTATAAACATATAAACTCTAACAGAGCCAGCTAAGCTAACTCAAATGCTAATTTTATAATAGCCTAATATTACATATAAGAAATATTTAAATAAATAAAATTATATTTTTCTTCTTTAAAACTAAAATAAAATAGTAAAAGTGAGATATCCAAAAAAATTTTAATTACATAATGTTTTTCAGTTTATTATCTTACAAATAAAATTTTTTTTTAAATTTAAAAACTTTTAACATAAGCTTAAAAAACAATAACAACCACAAAAATATTCAAATTCTATTCATATATTGCATATAGAACAACCTCAGATCTAATACAACATGTGATATGCATACCCTTAAGTAATGCCAGCCTACGGCTGTCTATACAAAACCAAAATAAATAAATAATAAAGAAGAGGCATGAAAAAAGAGACACGTACTTGTTAGCTGCACACTGGAATAAACAGAATGTTATGCTCTCATAAACACACTGCAAACAAATCTAAAGTTCGAGGTTGCTGCGACGAATGGCAGCAAAAAGCGCAAACGATAAATTTTAGGCACAATGCTGCGTTGGCGTTGACGTCGGCGTCGGCCGCGGCATCGACATCGACAGCTCAAATGGCAGCAAACAGCAAAATTGGAAACCAATGAGAACCTCGACTTGCGTTATGAATGCATGCCAAAATGGAGGCCAAGCGCAGCCAAAACTAAATAGCAATAGAAAAAGCAAAGCGCATGAGAGCGACAGAGATGGCGATAGCATAAAGCATAGACAGAGGCACAGGCAGCGGCAGAGGCAGAGCTTTTTTTTCGGTTTTTGGTTATTCGTTTTCGTATGCAGCGAAGCGTTGCATTTTGGGCTATGGAGCAATGGGCACAGCGTTGCCAGATTGTCATATGCGTTACGTGTGTGTGTGTGTGTGTGTGTGTGTCTGTGAGTTTGAGTGATTGTTTTGATGTCAAGGCTTATGCAAAGTAAAGAGGACACACACACACACACGAGCACACACACACAGTTACATTTTGTTGTGCATGTGAAAAGGCGAAATTTGTGTATTTCCAGCGTATCACGAATCAATTGAAATAATTGCTAATTAAATATTTATAAATATATATGTATGTGCGATTGCTTTGCTATCATAAGCCGTCGGCTATTTCCGCATTTTACTTAGCTGAGCGATAATAAAAAAAAATATATATATTATAATTAATAAAACATCAAAACATCAAGAGTAATTAATTTAAAATAACAACAACAGCGAAACGAGAACAACAAATCAAACACCAAACTAAGTAGATAAAAATAATTGAATTGAATTTATAAGCGCACAGCCTAATGGCAGCTGGATGTTGTATAAATAAATGCAAATTGAGTATTTAGAATAATGCGAAAAAGCCCACAACAACAACAACAACAATAACAAATGATGACTTTGTTTTTGTTGCTCAATAAATATAAAGAAAATGCATAAATAAAATATTAGGCAGGGGCCCCAATGCAATGCAAGCGGAGGAGCTAAAGGCAACATGCAAAAGATTTTTGCAGCTGCAGCAACAGCAAAAACAACAACAGCAGCAACAACAACAATAACCAAAATGCAATTGCAACAAACAACAACAAGAAAAAACTGAACAACGGATAGAAAACAAGATTTCAAGGTAAAGAACGCAATCGAACTTGACGTACTTGAACAAAATGCACAACAACAACAACAACAACAACAGCAACAACTACAATAAGAAATAATACATATAGCAAACAAACAAAAAATTGGCTACGTTTTGGCTAAATCGTTGTTAGCCAAGTGGCGCTTGGAGAGTTATTCGAGTGCTCAGCGCAGCTTTGACTCAAGCTGCGTCCCCTGCCCCAAATGCAATCGATTGTCAGTGAATCGAATGGAGCGTGGATAAAATATAGATGAGAGGAGAGAGAGAGAGAGAGAGAGGAGAGCAAAGAGATTGCCAAAGAGCGTATTGCAGAGTGGGGGAGTTGAAGTGAATCAACAAATTCTACAAATTTTGATTGCCGAAGCAGAGATATTCAAGGTCTTTCAGGGCTTGAGCTTTGGGATTTGCTGGATTTTTTAAGAGCTATACAAAAGGCTGTATTATTAAATATGCATACGGATAGGCAAGACAAGAATGTCAAAATATAAACATACATAAAAAGATATCTGATACCAGATATTGACTAGTCAAGCCGAGGTATATAAGAAGCATGGGATAAATGGATTAGCAACAATCATGATATATACTAGTTATAAACTCTTATTACCACAACAATTATGTGTATATATGATATACAAAATAGCTGAAAAAAATCAGAAAAAAATATGAACTAATATATTTAATATAAGAAAAATTATTTGTACAGATTTTTTTTAAATTATATCAGAAAAAAAAATATTTATTAATATATTTAATATAATAAAAACTAGTTGTACACATTATTTAAAAATATATCAGAAAGAAAAATATTAACTAATATATTTAATATAATACAAATTATTTATACCTAATAAATATATATATAAAAAAAAAAATAAATAATAAATAAATAAATATTTATCTCTAATTATGAACTCTGATTACTACAACAATTATGCGCATATATGATATGCGAAATATCCGAAAAATATATATGAACGAATATATTTTATATAATAACAATTATATTATATTATATTATATATATATTATATATAAAAATATATATAAATCAAATGAAATATTTTATCTTCTACTCATATACCTAATAATTTATTCATATTATATACAAATTTGTCTATAGCAAAACATATCTTAACTGTTATTTTTCATTGCAAACAGCGCGTCAATTGAGATTTCATTTAATATACATATATGAATGTTAGTTTCTATCTAAATCCAGTTAACTTATTTGAATGCCCGGCATTATGAGCGCATGTATTCAATTGATTGACAACGGTTTTAATCACAGTTCGCAATCAGAGTTCTAATGGCGCACGGCCCGCATTCAGTCGGAGCAGAGGCAAATCTGTCAACAGCTCAGCCAGGGAGAGAGCAAGGCAATCAAAACTGTGAGCGACAACAATAACTGTCACAAATTGCCACATGGCAGGCGGATGGCAAGATGCAAATGAAAACCGTTATGGAAAACTAAAGAGCTAAGCAAATTGAAAAAGATTTAATTGAAAAGTCAACAGCAACAAACATTAAGAAAACGGCTGAAAAAAAGAAATGAAAAACCATTAAAGAGATTGAATCAAAAGTTGAACAAAGGCAGGAAAAGATTTATATATAGAGTATATATACAGAGAGATAGAGATAGAGAGAGAGATATGTGCAACATGCTTAATATATAGCTCATAGAAATAGAGCCATATATAAGCAATATAATAATCAAGCCAAAATATAATTTTCCTGCAGATAGAGAGCTTGAGCTGCCGGCAACTGTTGCTAATAGCCAATGACAACAACAACAACAACAACTATATATATTGCTGCTGCTGCCAACGGAAGGCATACTATTATCATTCTAAAAGATATGAGGCATGGCACAAAACTTGGCTAAGAGGCAAGGGCACAACCAGAGCCAGAGCCAGAGTCAGGGCCAGGGCCAGGGCCAAGCGTCTAGGCAAAAGCGGTTTTGGCGGACTGCAAGGGGACTGAGGGGGCAACAATCAAATACACGCGCAGTGGCAGCAACCTTATTTGCTGCAGGGAATTTCGTGTTGTTGCAGTGGCGAGAAGTTGGGGCTAGGTCTAAGCTGCACACCTGTTGCAAGCATTTTGCATGCAACTGGTTACTGATTGAAGCTGCTGCTGCTGCTGCAGAGGATGATGATGATGTTTGTTGCTGCTGCTGCTGCTGCTGATGGGCAGCAAGACGAATTGTGCTTATGAAAATTGCATGGCAAAAGTTTTGGTAATCAAAGCATAAATGAAAAGCTAATGACACAACAACAAAACTCACTCAGTGAACGACTCGAAAGAGTTATCAATCACCGAAGCAGTTGCCCCTGGAGCCACACAGAGTCAAAACTCACTCAATTTCGCACTCAACTTTGAGCGCTTTGCTGCCTACTCACCACGAGAGCCAGTTTGTGCTGCTTAACCCCTGGGCCACGGTGGCGCTCCAAGGAGTTATGGAAGCTCACGTCGAATTCGTATTCGAAATTGTTGCCAAAATCCAGGCGGGACGGAGGGAGAGAAGAGCCATGATAAGGGCTAGAAACGGGTTAAAAAGTTGACACCTTTGTTCCTCAAGCATTTGATTGCCATATTTATGAGAGATAAAAAGGCAACGGCGACAAGATTAACCACATTATTCCAACAGTGGAAACGAGTTGCTTATCAAGAAGGCAAACCCGAATGCAACCCTCAAGACATTTTCGACAAACAAACAAAGCCCGAAAAGAAATGCAATCAAACACGGGGGTAAATGCAGCAGCAGCAGGAGCAGCAGCAACAATGCTCAATGCAGTACGAAATCCGAGCAGGCAGCAATGTGGAAGATGCAATTTACATACATAGAGAGGGGCCTGTCTTGATAAGCGTTTTTCCTTTTCTATAGTCTCTTTTTTTTTTTTGTTTTGCTTCTTTTTTTTTTGGTGCCCTGTTATTTGATATGCACAAAAGCTGTGGCAACAACAACAACAACAACAACAGCAGCAGCAGCGGCAGCAACTGCAGCAGCAGCAACTACATCCTGTTGATAAATTTGTTGTTGTTGTTGTTTGTTGCTGCAATTGAGGCTGCGCTCTGGCCTGGCCTGGCTGCCGCATCCGTTCTCAGAGCTCCACGAAAATTTACGGTTTTGGTCTAATTCAAGCCAATGTGCGCCAGCTCTTGGCCAGGGAAGTCAACTGATTTGAAAAGCCGTCGCAACAGGAACCAAACAGGAAGCTGCTGTTAAATTGTATCCAGCTCATTAAATCAGCTCTGGCTTAGGGTTACCCACCTGCCCCCTCGCCCACTCTTATGCCAGCGGCCTTCCCCCGTCACACTCTCGCCCACCTCTGCTTAAGCTTTAGCGGATGTGCGCAGCCAGACAATGCAATAGCATTATTTATTATATATTTACAAATTAAACGCAGCAACAGCAGCAGCAGCAACAGCAGCAGCAACAGCAGCAACAGCAGCAGCAGCAGCAGCAGCAGCAGCAGCAGCAGCTTTTGCGTTTGTGGCTCATGCCACAAGGCGCGACAGTTGACACCAGCTTAAAAATTGTGCGCAAAATTACTTTTGTATTATATATAAAATACATATATATAAATAGAAAAAGAGAGAGAGAGAGAGTGGGGAGAGCGAGAGCGAGAGAGGGGGAGCTGGATATGCGTATGCGTCGACCCCGCGGCTATGCCAGCTGTAAGACCTATTTTAACCCCAGCAACAAGCAGCAACAACAACAACAACAACAACACGTCAACAAATCACAAAAGCTGCTGCTGCTGCTGCTGCACAACAACAAATGCCTTTATATTCATCACTGTATGCTTGTGTGTGTGTGTGTGTGTGTGCGTGTCTCCTTGTGTCATGCTGTTAAACAAAGTGCGTAGCCTATGCCCCGCAGCTAAAATTTTTATTAAAAAATAATCACCCGCACACAAATAATCACACTGCAAATAGAAAAAAAAAAACAAAACGACAAAAAAAGGAGGATAAACCAAATGAATTTGAAGCGAATATGAAATGCTCTGAGCAGAAACAGTTAGAAAAGAGTGCTGCTACTTGCGTATAATTTATAAAGTTGCGGTACATACATACATATAAATTATTTGTTATTCGTATTATTTAAATTCGTATAAGTTATGATTGTCTTTCTTCTGAAAAGCCATAGCATACTCTATAAATTAGACCTATTTATTTATTTATGTAGATCGACAAGTTAGTGGTCAACATCAGTTTAAGCATAATAACTAAAATGTAGAGCTTGTAACAGAAAAATATTTCAATAATATTTTCTATCTTATATTAATACAGACAACAAGCTGGGTCGATATTTTTCTGCTTGCTCCATAAGATTATCATTATAACTTATCGATAACTCATATCTATTATTTATTTATCGATCATTATTGGCATGTGGACTGCGTTTAGCATGACTATTCCATAAGCTATTGAATAAAAACTTTGCTTTTTAGTTTCTTGAAATGAGTGCACAATTCAGGATATTTTCTGATTTTACTTACCTCAGTCCATCGCGCGAAATTCAAGCCCTCAAATAGCCATGCTTTATCAGCCATTATCAGAATCGTTGATTATTAAACAATCCATGTAGAACAGATGTTATTCAAAGAATAATTTCAGTTCAGACGTCACGTAGCGAGTGTATGAGTGTATATGAGTGAATGTGTGTGTGTGTGTGTGTGTGTGTGTGTGTGTGTGTGTGTATTATCTATTATATATGTATCAAATTCTTGAGCATAAATTATTAGAAATTTTATGTGTATTCTAACTATATTTAATATATTTATATATGCTAGAAGTTTTTCCATTTAAATATTGAACTAAATTGACAATTATTTTTGAATACCTATACATTTTATTTATAATCATATAAAATTTGATACATTTATAGGGTATTCTAATTCTATTCACAGGACAATAGCAAGAGCTCTACCATTATTTTTTAATTCAGCTTAATATTTTATGAATTTTAATTTTTTTCTCTTGTATTTATGTGATGATGATGGTTCAATGTATTACAAAATACCCTGTAAATAATATTTAAAAAAAAAAATTAAAATAAATATAAATAGTAAAAACTATTATCTAACAATCTTTATTTAAATGTACATATATTTTTTGTTTATTCAATTTTTTGTTTTAAATTTGAATGAATATATACTATGTATAGTATTTATTTAATTTTCTATTGCTTATTATTTAGTAACTTTAATTTAGTTTTTAAAAACACCTCTTTTATCAATCTGTGAAACATCAGATTTTATGCGCACTTTTTCTTACTTACATTGTACATAAATATCAGACCCTCATGCCTACTGAAGATCATCTATGGGACATCACCTAGTCGCGCATTCCCTATCAACTATTCTGCAGTGCAGCACAAATGTGCAATTTCAGCAATTTGCGGCTTGCCACGGATTGTTGCCTGCTTTGTGGCGCAGCAGCAGCAGCAGCGAAACAAAGAAAGCGCAAATAATAAAGATTCAATGAAAAAGAGTATCAAATAAGCTAATAAGTTTTGGACAAAGACCGAAATCCTTAAATCATTCGATTAATTGAAAGCTTAAATGCGGATTAAGAATTCGAGCTGATTTGATGAGCGGTTTATTATTGGCCTCATTAGCAAATGTATGAATAGATGTGCGATAGGGCTATGTATACGAGGGAAATAGAAAGAACGAGAGAGAGAGAGAGGGAGAGTGAGAGAGAGAGAGAGATAGATTTGTATATATATAGCCAAAGCCACTGCGTGTCCCAACTTGGAATCGAGTTTTCAACAAAACTCTTACGCTTATGCCAACTCTCACCTTCTTTTGTGCCCCGGTTATTTTTTTTTCGTTTGTAGATAACCCAAGCGCAAGCGAAACAAGGGGCGAGCTCTGCACTTAATGGGGTTGTTTAATAATAATAATAATATGAACTTAACGGGGTTTGGGCAGATCAATATGCCTCTTGCACACAAACAGGCCAATAATGGTGCCCCTCTCCATGTGTGTGTGTGTGTGTGTGTGCATGCTTTCAAATTAGAAAATGCAAAAAGTGCGTAAGAAGCAGCACACACACACACACACACACACACACAAAGTCTGGTCATTGGCCTCAATAAATGCAACCATCCGAGTCGCGCCAGCAAACAACTTTTGTGGCAGGCCTCGCTTCTTTCTTTCTTTCATTTTTTTCCTTTTTTTTGCTAGTAAAATTTTTCAAAACGAAATTAAAATTTTACGCATTTGCTGCACACGCACACACAGACACACACACACACACACACACACACACGCACACGTGGAGTACTCCTTTGGTCATAACTGGGCGCTCGCATTACGTAATTAAGGCCTACCCAAAAGCACTTCAGACTTTGCCGGGCCGGGCCGGGCCGAGCCGAGCCGTGCTTTATGGCCCGTTTATTGACTGGCCTGCCAATCAAATTGTGTGCGTTCTATACAAATTGCTGGCTGCATTTTTGATGCCAGCCTTTTCCTTCCATTTGGCTGTGCCGAATAACTTTCGTGCCACATTTGCTTTCATTTCTCTTCTTTTTTTTTTGCGCTACTCCTTCGGGCTGTGCAAAAGGGGTATATTGGCTGGCATGCTATGCAGTGAATTTAATGTGATTAGGTGTTTCGATAGCTGAGTTATGAATAACATAGTAGCTGCTGATATTCTTAATATATTTATTATAATTTATTTCTTGAGTTTGATTTATTGTTTTCTTTTCTACACTTTTTTAAAAATACTTAAAAAATCTTACCAACATGTTGCCTCAGCTGTAAATAATCAAAGTGAATATAGTTGTGAAATCATTATATATATAGTACGGATAGTACGGAAGCGTTTCATCATAGAGATTAAGGGATTACTCCTGATAAATATAAATATGTAGCAGTTCTAGTACTTTAATATCTAGAAATAACAGATGATATAAAATTATAGATATGTAGAATCCAGAGAAGTTGAAGTGGAGTTTAGAATTTTACGAGATTTTTGTGCATACGGAAGCGAGTTATCCAAAATTCAATGATACTAAATATGATATTATTTAAGAATCGTATGCACAAAGCATATTTGACTACCGATGTAGGTAGAGCTTACATTGGGAAGCCGGTAAAATAAGTTGCCAAGCATTATATATCTCCCTTGGAGATCTAAGTCTACAAACTTCAGCAAACAATAAAACTCTTCACATACATATGCATATATAATATATAATATATTATAAAGTATTTGTCAATCTCAACCGTATTCTGTTCTATACATAACCATAAACATACCCAAGACTGGGTCCTTGATAAAGTATTAAGCAGTCAGTCACATCCGAAGGCAACATACATACTTGATTTTTTCACGCATATTGCCATAGATTCGCCCTCTGGGCAGTTCAAGTGTGTGCATATGCGAGTGTGTGTGTGTGTGTGTGTTTGCATACTGTACCGTGTGCTTTGAGTCGAGCATAGCCGACTTATGCTCAATTAGAGCTGTTCAAATTCAAAACTCTCAGCAATTAAATCATTTTCCAAGCCATTTCCATTCCGAATGACGAATTGTAATTGAATGTACGGCCCCGTTCGAGCAGTATCTAAGGGCGGGGTTGGGCTGGGGCTAAGCTTAAATTCTGGCTAGTTTTTCCCCAAGTGCCGGTTGCAACTTGACCTAGAGCAAAGCCGCTTACGTTGACGTTTGACGTTGAAGCGTCAAGCTTTTGTTTGTTTTACTCCTCTTCTCTTTTTGTTTTTTTTTTTTTTTTTTTTTTTTGTCTAATGCCAAACTAACGAAGTATCTACTACATTTTTGTTGTTGTTTTTTTAAAGGCTTTTCGTACTAAACTTGTTTGGCTTCATTTTGAGGCTATATTGAAATGATATGTGGCGGAGTGTAGGAAAGTTTCGTTTGCTGTGAAAGCAGTAGAATATTTTGTTTTGGAATATATAATTTTAAAAACTTTTCTTTTTATTTGGAGCTAAAAATTACAAATATTTGAGATAAATGTAGTTAAATTCGACTTATTTCTGCATTCTAAGTCTATACAAAATAGAAGTATAGAAAAAGACGATTTTCAAGGCAATATGATAAGTATGATACCATATTCTACTAGAGAGATCTGATAAATAAAAAATGATTTGACATTTAAAATTCTCATATTAATATTTTTTCTTTGATTATACTTCACAAATAATTTTAATGCAATATAAAAAAAAAAACTTCAGCTTCGTAACACTTCAAGCTCATTAACAAAATCCCAGCAAACAAATTAAATAAGCTAAGCAAACATTTTCTCTCTCGTAGCCTTAGCTGTGCAACGCGTCGTATGCGCAATGCGCCTAATGCCGTCTAACTGCGTCGATTACCAGCATAATCAGATACAAGCGTAGCGCTGCATGCTTAATAATAAATATTTATCACCAAGCCAGCCCCAACCCGCAGCCAAACCAACTTCTAGCCACAAGCGTTCAAACTGACAAAAAAAAAAAAACCTACGCAGTCATTGTGCGGCCTTTGATGAAGCGCATTTTTTGCGGTCAGCCTAGGAGAAAGAGAGTCATCAAAGCCACGCACAACAACAACAGCAACAACAACAGCAACAGCAACTAATGTGCCACAACAAAAGCAAATAGAGGCAAGTCCAAGGAGCAGCTGTAAGACACATAGCTCGCAGCTAGCCTGCTGCAGGGACAGCCACACATGGAGCTCGGGCAAGGGGCGGGGGAGGGAGTCCAAGACGGGTGTCAGACAGGCGGCATAGAGAGAAAACGGCTTATGGGGCCGACACTGACGTCGACAGCGACGGCGACGGCGACGTTAGCAGCGACGCAGCTTTATAATGACGCCTGTCTTTCGTTCATGCGCTTTGGGTAACATAATCGGTCACTGACTTGGCATTTGGCGTCGCTGTCGTAATTTGAGAACATTTTGCGCCTCAATTGGTGTTGCGGGTGGTCAGGGGCAGGCAGAGCGCCCGTGTACAGTCGCTGGCAAAACCTACCGCAATCAACCAGAAATTGCGCCCCAAAAATAACAAAGAAGAAGAAGAAGAAGTAGAAGGAGGGAGAGGTGGAGTACAACAAAACATGCCACGCACAACAATTTATCACTTGCCGCAGCCGCAGCAGCAGCCACAAGAAGCTCAGGCCGCAGCTCATCTTGCCACAATGCATTTTGGTTTCGTTTTTGGTTTTTGGCTAGCGTTTCGTAGCCGTCTTCACTTTCGTGCCAAATTATATCAACGAGAGCGAGACGAGGGTAGCTAAAAACTTAACTCGTTCGAGTGCAACAAGTTTGCCACAAGGCTTGCAACACTTGTGCGTTGTTGTTGATGCTGTTGTTGTTGCTTTTCGGGCGCACATTTTGATGCTGCTGCTGCGGCTGCTGCTGCTGCTGCTGTCGTTGTGCCCCCATGCCACATTGGCTCTGCGCGGCTCTTGCCCTGCGTCGCCTGGCATATTCGTCAATTTTTGTGCGCATGCAATTTACGCAGCGTCGCAAGGAGTTGCTGCCAGCAGCAACCAGCAGCAGCAACAGCAACCAGCAGCAGCAGCAGCAGCAACAGCAGAATACGAAAAACCTTGAGTACGGTCAGTGACCAGAAAAAATGCATAAACATTTTTGTGCTCGCTCGGGATGGCTGAGACGCCGTCGCCTTGCAGCCAGTCAATTGCAAATTTTCGGAAATGTTTTTGTTTTTGTTTTTGTTTCTGTTTCGGTTTCTGTTTTGCCTTTTCTCTTTCATTTCAGCACTCTCGCACAGGCACGTACGATCGACTGCAGCGGAGATCGCCGGCGTGGGCCTGGGCCTGGGCTGGGGCAGATTGGGCATTCGCCGAGGCATTGGGGCTGCCACTGGGGCATTGCCAGCCTTAATGGCCGGCGTATTTTCGGCATACGCTACGCACATTTTGTGCATGTGCTTGTGTTTATTTTATGGCGAGCATTCCTTCCTCTCCCTCTCTCCATCTCTCCCTATCTCTCTCTCTCTCTCTTTCAGCATCAGCATCAGCCGTTGCCCTAGCTCCAGCTGCAGCCGGTTCCTTTTGCTTTTTAATATGACGCAGGCCGTGCGAGCGAGATGGCAATGCCTTGACAGCCTCTGCAATAAGTCTGCCGATCCAGTGCCATAATTTTTGTATATACCCATATATATTTCAATGTAATTGGGAATGAAGAGGTCTGTTGATTCAGAGCAAACGTTTGTTACAGAGGCAGATGTCTTAGGCGTGTTCATATTAAAGGTGAAACATACAAAGCGATCTTCTTCTATCTTTTATCTACTCTGATCGCAGCTTTAATTCATGTACTTCATTAGAAATTTAACGTGGCATATTTATGATCCGTATAGATCAATTGGGAAATTCTGGAGCTAGCCATAATAATGTATAACTTATTTTTTTAATTTTATTAAACACAGACATTGATTTGCAATTACTAGAAATATAGGGTAATATATCGATAATTGATCGTTGGGATAAGTCTTGGTCTGATAAAATTATCTAGCCTTATTAATGGCTCTACGATTATATACAAGTTAGAGACAGACAGTAAAATCACATATCATATTTTTATTTATCAATAAGTTCTTTCCATGAAATCGATATATATCGACTTTAATAAATGTACGAACTCATTCTCCCAGTCTATAGTGTATCAAATTAAAATTTATAATAACTCAAAGTACTATATTTTATTCAAATAATATCTATATATGTATATCGACATATGTAGATTTATATATATCTTCGAACCTGAAATATTTTAAAATTAAACTTGAATATTTTATGCTCATAAAATCGATAGCTAATTGTTATGCACATATCACATCACATTCAGAAATTTAGGAATAGGGATGTGTGTCTCACATTGCAGGTATCGATATTTATCGACGTTTGTGAATCAAATTATTCCTTCAACAAATTCATTCTCCATTATATATTTTCCATCTGCCTATGTACATGAATGGAGGAGATAGAAAGATAATCGTATATTCCTGGCCGGCTGGCGAGGGTATCTGCCAATCGATCACTGATCGCCTCGAGCACTTTTACTTGTAATTTTTTTGGTTTTTGCACAGTAATTTTTGTTTTGGGCTCCCCTTTTGTTGGCACTCGTTTACATGTGTGTAAGTGTATATGTGGTTTCTTCTTCATGCGTGTGTGTGTGTGTGTGTGTTGAATTGTGAGTGCTTGCTGTTTTCAATTATCAAGGACAAATGTGCGTTGAACTTGATCTCGCTTTTCATTGCAATTTGGCTGGCTGCCCCGTCGCTCATTTGTGCCCCGTTTTTTGTTTACACGATACACGAATTTATATTTTTAGAATATTCAGTTGGGCCCTGCTGAAGTTGCCGCCATAACAGGGCGGAGCACAAGGCGAGGGAAGGGCAAAAACAAACATAAAATTTGTTAGTTTAATGCAGAATTGATGCAGCAATTAAAATGCCAAACTTATGGAGCTTGCAGCGATGCAACGCTGTCCACGGTTGCATGCATAAGAAATGCAACGAATGGGTTTGCAAATTTGATGCCTTCGTTGCCGTCGCTTTGATTTGAGCTGCTTGTCCGAAAAAAAGAATCGTGAGAGTGAGAGAGAGAGAGAGTGAGAGAAGAGGGAAATACTAAAAATTGCATCCGTTGCGGTTTGGAGTCCAGGATTGTGGTTCTTGTACACGATGTTGTTGTTGTTGCTGTTGCTGCCGCACTGTCTGTTCGTTAGCAGACATGCAGCTAAAGTTGAATTAAGTTGTTATGCCAGGTATTAGCAAAGGTGTTGCAGCTGCCGTCCACTAGATTCGCATTCGCATTCGGATTCGGATTCGGGATTTCGGGCGCAGCTGAAACTTTGTTGCAACTCAAATGCGCCTGCGGCATGCCAATGGCCATACTAACTGCGTGTGTGTGTGTGTGTGTGCGAGTCTAACTAAATGAAAAGCAAATTGCATAGAGCTGGGCATTGAAGACCAGGCAGATAATATTTCATTAAATTTGCATAAAGGAATTACACTAAAACATAAAATCTTAGCACAGTTTGCATAAAGTTGTAAGCAAAAAGAATTGAAAGAGGGCTAGATGAGTGTGCTAGACATAGAGATACTCTGTAAAGAGATGGAAATAAAAATATATTCTGCTAAGTAAATAATAAAATCTGATTTCTCTACGTCTTTGGGAAGTTTGAAGACAATAATCCAAGAAATTTTAGAAGTGTATGAGTTCATATATCAATAAAATATTGCTATTGCTTAGAAATTCTCAAGCAATTATTTCTTAGCAATGACAGAAAATAAGCGGGAGCGAGAGAGAGAGTGATAGCCTATTAAAATTAAATAAACTGTGAGAGAGTAAGTGAGACAGTTAAAGAGAATTGAATCGACAAATAAAATGAGGTATTCCCCTCAGAGACAGAATGATGGATAGATATATATATATACAAAGAGTTATAGAGAGGCAAGTAGATTAATAGAGAGGCATATATGTAGATTAACACTTGATATACGCATAAACAGTCAGACTAACAAGACTCGTCTATGAAGACCTATGAAGAATATATGTATGTATGTATGTATAGTATATACGAATATATATATCTGTCATTTTCAGTCTAATCACAATGCTACAGGGTATACTTGAAGGAATTCCGGCAAAGTCCTAAAACAGGCAAATGGTCTATAGAGTGTGTACGCTGGCATATATTGTACGTATGTATGTATGTATGTATGCGTGCATCATTAGAGACTCGGCTGACTACATTAATGATGCTGCGAAAGATGATGGCCGCAACGTGAACCCTATAAGCAAACTCATCCCGGCGATTTTAAGCATTTTTAGTTAATTTACACAAATAGCAGGAAAAACATTTGGAATTCCTGCGCAGCGACTGGCGCAAGACACTGGCTAAAAATCTAGCATTCGATCGTTTATGGCATTTTATTTGGCGCGTCAGCAAATGTTTGTAAGCAATTTATTTATGACATTTTTTTTTTTTTTTTTTTTTTTTTTGCAACCGTTTAGAGGCAGCTGCCGCTGCCGCGGCCGTTGCTGTTGCTGTTGTTGTTGCAGCTACTGTTGTTTAAATGCTGAGCGACACATTTGCTGACTTGGAATCGTGCGGCAATCTGTGGCACAAAAAAACTGGCCGCATGACGCGTCCAAAAGCGCAATGAGCCACAGACTGGCAATAGCTAACAGCGGCCACATTGTGGCAACGGAGTGTGGTAGAAATGCAATAGCAACATGGCAACATGGACATGAGCATTGGCTCAAAGTCAGAGTCAAGTTCCATATTCATTAGTTAACAACAACAACAACAACAACAGCAGCAACAACAACTCGAACACACATTATGATCAGCATCTAAATGTTGCTGACGTCTTGTGCTAATGACTGCTGCTGTGCCCAGGACAACGCAGCCCCACAAATTACATTGTAATAACAATTTTCATTACGAATATTTCAAGTAAAATTGAACAATTTGGAGCTAAAATTAAACTATAAACTGCCATTTTGAATAGCAATTAGGAGCCATCGCGAACAGGAACCAACAGCAGCTGGCCAGGCCAACGAAAAATGGTAAAAAAAAAACAATGTAGTAGTGCTCTAGCCGGCTGGGCATGACGTAGATATACCCTGAAACTCATAGTATGAGTATTCGTTCCATATTTTATTCTCAAAATCAAGTCAAAAGTGTACCTAAGCCGAGGTTTCCATAAGAAATTGACTGGGATTTGACTAATCGAGCATCTTTAATAACTTTTGCTATTCAAAATATAATGCATATGAAAATTCTATAATTATTTTTTGCAATTTAATAGATCACAATTCAATTATTCGAACTTTACCGACAGTAAAAACAGGACCTATTATTAAGAACAATTTGAGCTACGTGTCTAGGTGCTAAATTCGAAGTAGTCAAATACAATATGTAGACTGATAGACAGAGTGAATGATGAGTAGTTGGCCGAACGGATAATTGATTAAATAATAATCTGAGGGAAAGATAGTCGGATAGAAATATAGGATGAATAGTTAGATAGAAAGGCGATTATATAAGAGTCAGAAGAATAGAAAGTCGGATAGACGCATAGTTGAACGGACGGATAGTTGAACTTATAGATAGTCAAATGGCCGGATAGTGGAATCGAAGGATAGTACAATATAAACGTATTCAAGGATAAATGGATAACCTACAAAACGGGAGGAGAAACATCTAAGCGGACAGATGAGCGAATATTCCGATAAAACTAAGTTCGTACGGCGCAACAGGCATTCTGCTGATGTTACATACACCTCAACAAAATCAGTATACCTTAAATTGCCATTTAGAAGAGGTTCAGAGTATAAAGTGAAGCTAAACTAAACTAAATTGATGGCAAGGCCAAAAACAGGAAAATCTAAATCAAACGAAAAATCAAGAATTGTTAACAAGTGAAAAAATAAACCAGATTTTTAGCTTGGCCAGGGGGCCGGATATGACCAAATTGCTAGGGTTCCCGGCAGCCGGTAATTGGCAATGCAGCAGCAGCAGCAGCAGCACTCGCAGCAGCAGCAGCACCTGAAGCAGCAACGGCCGCAACAACAACGACAATATTTTTTTAGCTCAGTTTAGTTTAGTGCAAAAAAGCGGCTGGAAAAATAAATATGAGCTCGACCACGTCAAGGGCCGCTTTTTTTTCTGTTTAGCCAAAAAACCAAACGCCAGCCAGAGACAGATGTGCGACATTGCAATTTGTTACAGTTGTTGTTGTTGTTGTTGCTGCAGTTGTTGCAGTTGTTGCATTAACGGCCAACTTGTAGCTGGGCCACGTTGCCAGCACCGTGTAGCGCTGGCTGGGAGGCTGGGCTCTGGCTCTGGCTCTGGCTCTGGGTTCTGGGCACTGGGCCTGGGAAGTCAAGCAGGCAGACAGGCAGGCAGTCAGTCAGTCAGACAGAGGCAGAGGCAACCTAAATATTTTAATGCTCCGGCCGCATTGATGGTTCGTTCATTTTTTTTTTGCGCTCAGCGACTGCAGTAATTAACATTTTTTGCGTGCACAAATATTTTTCGTTGTTGAGCGAAAGAAGCCAAGAGCAACAGCAGCAGAAGGCAGAAGGCAACAGATGTACATGAAATTCACAGCAGAAGCGACTGCCGCTGCTGCATGAAAACTCAAGCAAATTAAACTTGAGGTAAGGCCAAGAGGAACAACAACATGGCAGCCAACTGAAAAAACAACAACAACAACAACAACAATGCAGAAAACGTAACAAAATATGTTAAAATGCAGCCAAGTGAGTAAATTGTGCGCAGCAACTCGCTAAACACAAAAAAAAAGAAAGAAACTGAACTGAACTGAACTGAACTGAATGTTCTGTTTATGTAGCACACACACACACACACACACACGCACACCCACATAGATTATATGTGTATGTGTGTGTATGCACTTCATAAACTAAGCAAATTATTATTTGAAGGCAGGGCTCGGGCTGCGGCTTTGGCTCTGACTCTGACTTTGGTTTGAGTGTTTAGCCAGCGAACTTGTACAAAAATTAAATTGTTTTAATTACGCGCTGCCGCAAATTGTGGCATTGTTGTTGCACAGCAAGTGCGGACGCACGGAGTGGGGGGAGGGTGGTTGCTGTGGGTGTGTTGCTGTTCAGCTTATTGTGTTATGATGTTGCTGTTGGGAAAAAATTGTTGCCAAATTGCGTTAGCTGTGCTTTGCCTACATTAGCCATAACATTAAGTGTTCTACAATAGGGCTGAAGCAACACAACAATCGAATTTGATTATCTAGAATTATATTATATAAGTAGAGTCCAACGGAGTTCCTTAAGATTTTAGAATTTTGTATATGAAGGCTTTATCTATTGTATTATCAATTATTTAATATTTTAAAGGATTATTCAAATGTGTAAACAAATTTATCTATGTTTAATTTATTTGATATGAATTGATTTTTTTTTTATTGTTTTTTTTTTGCTTTAATAATTATTTTTTAAATTTATTTTATAATTTTGAGATATTTATTTTCAATGATTTTTATTATTTATTTTTATTTATTAAAAATATATTTAATTTTTTCTTCCATTTATTTATTTTTTTTTAATTTTTGCATTAATTTAAAAAAATATATATTATGTTGTCTCATTTCAATTATTATATATTATATTATTTTATTTTATTTTTTATTTCTTTTTTTTATAAACTTGTATTTTTCTTTCAAATTAATACCAACGCTTCTTAAAAAAATATATATATATTTTTTTTACTTCGGATAAATCTTCTTTAAAAGTGTTTTTTTTTTTCTACACCTTTACTGCAGCCCTGGCAACATGTAGCATCCACAAACATTTTTCATATATTTTTTAATTGTAGCTACATAGAAAAAATGCAAAAGTTTGGTTTGTTTCGCATATGTGGGGCAGAGAGAGAGAGAGAGAGAGCGAGAGAGAGCGAGAAGGAGATAGAGTGAGAGAGGTAGGGCCGTAAGCGGGATTTGGAGGCAATTGCAACCGCAGCTGTGTGTGCCCCAATCCGCTTGCAACCCTTTTCATCAGCAAGTGCCACGAAATTTTTTCCACTTTACATTTTTTGCGTGTGTTCTCGTTTCGGATGATGGGCTAAGGGCAACTGGAGGCTGCCGCCGCCTGGGAGACGGCAGTGACGGCGGCCAAGACAGACAATGTTGCCAACTTTTGCCTGCCGCTCAGCCATTGATAATTACCAGGTTGCACTCTCTAACAGAGCCGCCGTCCCCGCACCGCCCTCAGCCTAGGCACTCGGCACAAATTTATGTTGTCTTCGCATGCGCTTTTAGCAAATCCAAGTGTATGCGTGTGTACGTGTGTGTGTGTGTGTGCGAGTTATGCATAGAAGTCAAGTCAATCTTTAGACTGTTTTTACATAATTATAACAGTGCACTGGCTGCTTCAGCCGCTGCTCTTTTATTGTTTTCATTTTAATTTAAATGCCTAAACAATAATTTGAGCATTATACTGAAGGGTTATTGTTTTTGGTTAATGCATGCAATGCATGAACTGAAGTGAAGTGATGTACGCGAAAGCCTCCGTCGCTACGTAGCTCCAGCAATTACCTCAGCTATGCAAATGGCTTGCCTTCGAGCTCTCTGCCTATGAAATAGCGCCCAATTAGCCAACTTCCGGGCGCATGCAGGCCTCTGCCTTGGCTAAGAGCCTTGGCTATCTGGAAGTGTGTATATGTGTGAGCAAAAGCCACAATATCCGTTTGCTATTAGAAAGACGTGCAGGGCTAGTTTTTCGTCTCTATAAATTTTACGCATTTTACGCATGCCGCACAGATTTTGGCCGCGGCAAACAGATAAAATGTATTGCTACAAATGGGCGCTGGTTTCCTGTTTCCTGCACAGATAGTTGTGCGTAAGAGTGTGTGAGTGTGTGTGTGTGTGTGTGTGTGTGTGTGTGTGTGTGTGTGTGTGTGTGCTACTCTAAAATTTACGACCATTGTCCACCCCATCAATTTTCGCACAAAAATTGCGTACAGTTGTGCTCAAGGCTTGTTGGCGGCCATTTTGCCCACGCGCTTATGCAATACTTTTCGCACGCATCGCAGGTGAGTGTGTGTGTGTGTGTGTAAAAATATCAATAAACTTTGCCCCTACCAATGCAATAATTCTTCCTCTTCTTTTGACTATGCGCATTTTATTTATATACATACATATGACTTCTATATATATATTTCATATTTTACATAGGCCTCATTATATACTTGGCTAAAAATGCAACTGCAACTGGGGTCGGGTCGCCAATTTACGCACAAGTCTATCTTGCGGGTGTCTGCCTTGTAGGGGTAGCTAGTAATTTTTAGCTTCCGCTCAGGCCATTTTGTGCTAACCCAATCCAATATCGGTGCCGTTACACCTATACCTGACGTAACTCCCCTTGCTCAGCTCGGGTCAGGTCAACCCCATTTGTGCATGCGTGAAAATTTTTCCACCACATCGATTACTTTACGCAAATTAGTGCGTAGATATTTTGCAAAAATGTTTTATAAATAATTGATGTGCCGTTCAATGTGCAATGCCCAAACCCCTCCAACCCCCTTTCCACTTCACAAATAGAGCTTATAAAGCGCGTATGTATGAGTGGAGAGATGTGCGTGCGTGTGTGTGTGTGGAAGGGCATTTGCATTGCGTTACTTTGAAGCGCCACTTAATACAAGTTAAACGCTTAATTAAGCAATTTCACACAATTAGCAATGACAATTGACAAACAGGTAAACGCTTGAGTTTCGCAGAGTGTAATACTTGTCAGAATTGAGTCATAACAATTTTAATAGAGCAATATTTATGTAGATCGTATGTTGCTCTGTTGTAAGAAGCACTGTAAGCAGTTGAGCCTTAGTAAAGTAATATCCAAAAACAAAATTTGTTAGTAGAAATATTTTAGTTTCTGATATTATTAGAAAATGATTGAGAAGGCTATATGTATGATATGTTGGAGTTTCGAGAGAGTCAAAAGTATGATTAATTGTGCCATCACTATCTAAGAAACACATACATCAATACATATTAATTCTGAGATAACTGAGCATGAGAATGAGTTATACCATCAACGTTAACATAATTTAGATATGAAATCGGACAAAGAAAACGAGTTCAAAGACAAAAATATATCCCAATTAATTCTAAATATAAAATAAATATTTAAATACGATTTAGATTTTTTTTGATACAATTGATAAATATCAAATTGATTTTATCAAATTAAAATAAAAAAATATTATATAAATATTTAAATATGATTTAGATTTTTTTTTTTTTTTGATAATTATATTCACTCCAATTTGAAATATTAAATACATTTCTAAATATGATTTAGATTTTGTTTTTATCAAATTAAACATTTTTTTAGCAATTTTAATGACCAAATATCATAATCAAAAACGTCAGCTATGTTATAAAAACGTTTATATATTGAAATAATATTTTCAAATTAGGCTTAGTATTACTCTTTTTCAGTTTTGACATGATTAAATCTTTTTAGATATTAGATATATATAATTTAAAAATAAATATTTTAATGATCGAATAAAAATCATAAATTATTATCATTAAATAATATTAATAAAAATTATAAAAAATACAAAATCATATAATTAAAATATAAAAAATAAATTATAATCATATAAAGTTATTGCTTGAAAAGTATTCCTCGTGAAAAATAAACGACTTTTATGTTCCGATTAAGCATTCACATTTATTGCTCACTCTAAGGTCCAACAATCCTTTTGACAGTTTTACAATAAAAGAGTTTCAATCATATCCATTTGCAGTGGGTAGACCATAGTTACTCAAGTTCTTCACATCGTAAAGACCCTTGAGGAACTTCAAGACCTCTGGCCGCTGCCAAGTTATGTTTGTGGCCGACTGCAATTGGCATGTGGGGCACGCCTGGAGAGCGGGAAACTGTAGTTTCGGGAATTTGGGATCCTCTGTGTCATCGCCAGCCAGGCGCTGATTCACTTCGTTGTGAGCCGCCCACAGCCAAAGTACTTCCTCGTCGCGATCGGCAACTGAGAAGAGCTGGCGCCTCTCCGCCATGCACAGGAAGTGCTGCACGCAATCCGTGCAGCCAAAGAAGTGGCTGACGAAGCCGTGTATCGTGGCCAAGACGTAGCCCGCGGGCAGCTCAGTCGATCTGGCCGACTGTACGCTGAGATAGTGAAAGAGCGTCCACAGCGAGCAGGTGAAGCCACGCAGAGCGGGAGCGGAGCCAATGCAGCCCACATAGCGCCTGGCCTTGAACACCTTGGGCAGCATCCGCTGCTGCAGTTGCACCTGCGCCTCAAAGGCAGCGCCGCTCAGCGGATCACTGGAGCCGTTCACGAACTCGTGCAGTCGCGCCAGCAGGATGCTTCCACTGCGATTCAGAGGACTGAACAGGCGCAGCACATTGAGCAGTTGTCGCAGAGCCAGATGACTTGCGGCCTGAAAGACGCGCACCTTGGGCAGCTCAATGTGGAGCAGCTTGTCGATGGCCTGCTCCAGGTCGGCGCGATAGGTCTTTGGACCGGCGCCCAGAACGGTAGCCAGAATGGCAGCCTGCTCCTCGTCTATGAGCTGTGAGCCCGCATTTGGAGTGGGCGTGGTCGATGCTGGCTCCAGCGCACTGTAGCCCTTGGCCTGTAGATACTCTGCCACGCTTCTCACATACTCCGCGCTGCTATCATTGCGCGGCTGCAGACTCGAGGTGCTGCCCAGAGAGTCCAAAATCAGCAATTTGCTTGGCCTCGAGCCAAAGTTGGCAAAGAGCAAGGAATCGTTCAGCGTGCGCACACATACACTTGGCCAGGCTAACAGACCCAAGATAGTGTCTCGGCCCAAGTCCGAGCTCGTCGGCTGATAGACCAAGACTATGTACTTTACGCTGCTGCCGCATTCACTCAATAAGCTCTTCCGATTGTCCAGCTTGGAAAGTGGCTCGAAATTGGGCTGGCCAAGCGATTCGTACTTCACCTTGGCCAGAAATGCAGCCAGCTGTTTGTAGATCTCCTCCGGCTGCAGTGTGTCCAGTTCGTGTCCAACGTCCTGCTCCGTGCGCTGATAGCCCGGCGGATACACGCGCAGCGTAGGCGTCTTGCATATGTCAAAGTCTCGACAGATGCGCACGTTGCGCTCCTGGGCACAGTCCACCACATAGATCGAGAGTATGCGCTGCCAGGCGCGCAGCCGCCAGGCCAACTGCTTGAAGGTGCCAGCAAAGCGTCGACAGTCGCCGCAGAAGTAGTTGATAAACTGGACGAGCTGGCACTTGTGCGAGCTGTGCAGCTCCAGCTCGAGCGTGTCATTGTTTAATATCTTAACATTGTCCTCGCTGCTGTAGAGACTCGGCTCACTCGCAATCGCAGCGCAGAGCAACGGCAGCCAGAGCCAGAGTATAAAGCGAAACATTTGCGGAAGATGCTGTCCGGCTTGGTTTTTAACTGCAACTGAGGAGAGAGTCCAACTGGCTGCCTTTCTTAAGGTGAACGTTTTGCTTCGATTGTTTCACTCGACGAGCGCTCAACAGATCAACAACAACAACAGCAGCAGCAGCAGCAACAACAACAACAACAACAGCAACAAAGAGTAAAAGCTGTAGAAGTAACTTTTCAATTTACAATAAGCTGTTTATATACCGGATGAATCAGACGTTTTACATATTTTACATATGCCATAAATTTATAGGGCCACTAAAATGACCCTATAAAGGTCTCCAATATTTTATGATTTAGTTAAAACACGTTGTCTTCGAGCATGACTGACAGCATAATACTCATTTATTTATAGATTTGATGCGATTATAGCTTACAGATAAGATGTCTTCACAAATCGAACTATTTAAACCTAAAACTCTGGATTATAGCTACAACAGCTTTGCATTCAACCTTAAGAAAGAGAGAGATAGATATATAAACTCTAATATAAGCTATATCTGCTTTTATATTTTCTACAGTTGAAAATCGTGAGACAATCATTTCATTTATTTAATTCTTTGTATTTTATTAAATGTTTTTTTTTATTTTTTTTTTTTATTGTTTTTTTGATTATTTTAATTTATTTAAATTTTTATTTATTTATTTATTTTTTTAAATGTTTTTTTTTTTATTTTTTATTTTTTTCATTTTAATATTTTAATGTACTTTTATTTATTTAACTATTTTTTCATCTTAATTCTTTTATTATTTTTTTCATTTTAATATTTTAATTTATTTAACAATTATTTTCTTTTTAATTTTTTTATTATTTTTTTCATTTTAATATTTTAATATATTTTTATTTATTTAACAATTATTTTCTTTTTAATTTTTTTCATTTTAATTTATTTTTATTTATTTAATTATTTTCTATTTTTTAATTTTTTAAATTGTACTTTAACTTTAAAAATATAATTTTCAGTTTAATTTCCAGCCAACTTTAGAAGACCTCGATTTACAACTGCTTGCCACGCCCTCATTCACGTTAATATATACTCTAAATTTAGCGTTTATCCATAGAGAGTATAAACAGTAACTCTCTTACCTCAAAAACCAATATGCTCCTTTAAGTTTTTAAGCTTGCTTAAACAGAATAATATAATAGAAAAATAAACAAACTTTAGTTAGATCAGTATTCCTGTTAGCTTTCCAACTAGCAGACGAATATGCCTAGATCAACGCTAAGAGTACCTGAGCTTCACAGTTATAATAAAGCTATATCTATATAGATTTCGAATAAAAACTTTGTAATGCCCCAAAATGTCTCAGGCTACACCCAAAACAATTAGAGCTACTCAACGGCTACAGCCTTCTCCTTGCAGCACCTTAAATAACTGCAAATCTGATAGTTTGCATTAATGAAGTTAATTTTCAATCAGATTAAGCCGGAAAAGCCCCAAAATCCAACTAGAAGTGGCTGCTGCCAACGGCAACAAGTGGCTTGGGCTGTTATTCGGCAACAGTTCACAGTTAGCTGGCGCATGCAAAGTATGCTCAACTTTGCGGTTGTATATCATTTACATGCCAGATTATGTGAGAAAATATGCCAAAAGTGAAAGAAGCCGAGGGAGCAGCAGAAAATGGAGAAAAATAAAAGCGGAAACGAGAGCAAATGCTGACGAAAAGTTGTGGCAAAAGTTTCTGGTGTGAAAACAGATTCACTCTCTCTGTGCTCTGTGCTCGGTTAGCTCAAGTTTTGGCAGCTTAAAAACTTTTTGGCAACACTTGATGGGCGTGCCGTGGCGGGGATGCTTGGTAATTTAATTGCGACAACGAGAAACGAGAGTTTCATGCCATCAGCAGCGGCAGCAGCAGCTGGCGGCTGTTGTTGCTGGCATATTTTATGGCAAATTAACTGTGAAAAGGCGTTGCAGTGGAAGCGTGTTAAGCGTTGCATGCGTTGCAGTCGCTGCCTTGCTCTGCTCCGGCTGACGTTGGGCTCCTGCCCAAAGGGTGTCAACAAAACGGCCAGCGGGGCGTATGCGCAATAAAACTGATTTAACTTTTCCTCAACACAGTTTGCAATGAATTACTGTGCTGGCTGGCATTTAGCATGGCACTTGAGTGGCCCTAATGTCAAAGACAAAAGACATTTTTCGTTTAATTAGTGCTGAGGCTTCTCGAATAGATTTTAATGCCACAATTATTGTCGCACTGATCCTGCTGCTGGGCAAAGACAATGGCTGAGCAAACAAGTGCCCAGCTAATAGAACTTAGTGCTCACACACACACACACACACACGCACGCATAGCCTGATTATTAACAATGCACTTCGACTGACATGAACAATGTTGCAAATCGGTTTGCAAATCAGGCAGCAGCCAGTCAACAGTCGACGTATGAGGAACGAGGAACGAGGAACGACATGGCAGTCAGTAAAAATTGCGTAAAATACAAATATTGTGCAAAGGTTTTGTGTAATTTTTTTTCAATACCCTAAATCCATGTGTTGCAATGAGTCAACGGGGTATATCAGTTACTGCTTGTTCTGCATATGCGATGAGCAAGTGACAAACCAAGCGGAAGTCAGAAGAAAAACAAAAACACTTTCACTATCACTTTCTCTCGCGATCATGCATTTATAAACATATGGGACTTTTAGGTATACAAAACTTAATGTATTGACAAAACTTTATATTTTAGTATATTTAGTATATAATCTTGAAAAATTTCCTAAAAATAATATAAGCTGGAGACATGAAAAGACTGTCCTATAGTCTAGTAGTATAAGTAATATAATTTTTACAGGATATCTACTTAAAATACGATGAAATTTAAGAGAGTATAAGAGACACAATGAAAGATTGAAAAAAGTCCAGGTTAATTATATGATATACAAAATCTGGGCTATGATAAAGTTAGGATAAGACATAGCTCTTATAGGAAAAACTGAGGACAGAGAAAAGAAAATATGGAAACTTTTAGATGAAGAGGTTTTGAGAGGAAAAAATTTGAGATAGACAGAGGATAGGTTAGGATAGTTAGAAGTTAGGATTAGGTTTTTCTAGTTTGTTTGGGAATGATTATGAAGAAATCAGTAGATAGAGAGGCTTGGATACAAAATATTGTGATACAATAAATTCGTAATAGGAAATCGTTGGGATATGATTAAAGAGGGATATGAGATGGCTACGATTCTCTAGAGAAACTTGCATAAATACAATACTTTGCATAAATACTTATTGAATTCTGGCCGATTACGACAGTACAGGGTATAATAAAGCACTCCCAACTATAACAGTCTTACAGGCTTTTTTCTCCATTTTTTTATTTTTTTGTGCCAGGATGCGTTGCATGTGGCAGCTGGGGCTGGGGGCCGGATAAAGGCTGTGGCAGTGCGGCAGTCCATCAAAACGATTTGAATGCGTCGCTGACGTTGATGAGTTTGAGTGAAAAGCATATCAGCAGCCGGTGGGCGGTACGTAGTGGGTGGTTGGTGGGCGTTAACAACAGTCAAGCAGGCAGGCAGGCAGGCAGGCTGGCAGTCAGGCAGCCAAGTTCGTCAATCAAAAGCCAAACCAAAATCTCCTCATGCGTGGCTGAGGAGCAGAGCAGAGGCAAAGCCAAAGGCTGATGAGGATGCCATTGCTGATGCCGACGATGATGCGTTCAGCTGTTTGTTTTGTTTTAATTTTCTCGATTTTTTTTTCTCCCGTTCTTGTTTCGCTTTTTTTTTTTCATGCCTTTTCCGCAGCTTTTTTTCGTTATTTGAAAAACTCTTCAGTTTTGAATTGTTGCCATGTTTTTATTGTTGTTGAGTTTGGTTTAGTTTGTGCGTGGCGCATGTGGCATATGTAGGCGGGGGGGAGGGGGGAGGATGGCGGTCGGATGAGCAGAGCTACTGGCAGCTCTAAGCGGCCGCCAGTGTATCCGCATCCGTATCCGTAGTGCCTTACACACTGTTTGCCCGGCTATCTTGGAACGGGAACACGTTTGACATTTCATCAGGCGACTGGGCGACTGGGCGGGCGACAGTCGCCTGATGCGAATGCTGCCGCAGCTAAGGATTTGATTTGATGTGCGTCCATCAAAAGGGAGTTGCAGGCAGCAACAATGCGCTGAAAATTGCATTGTTAGCAAAACACTACAATATGGCCAAAGTGCCCGATATGCACACGCCTAATACACACACACACACACACACACACACTTGCACGCACACACACGCACCCATACGCATGCACTTGACAAGTCAACCAGGCTGGCTGGCTGGCTGACTGACTGCCTGGCATCCCTGCATTCGCATTTACTTCCGTTTTTAATTAAAAATAAAAAATAAAAACCCAAACAAACCAAACAATAAACCCACCGCAGAGAGAGTGAGAGAGAGAGAGAGAAGATTCACAATTATTTGCGTATAAAATATAGAAAAAAAATACATGTTCGTCCATATATAGGCAGTGAAAATATATACAAATAAAAAACGTAAAATTGAAAACCACACAAATACATTTACTACATCAACAGCCCAGGAGCAGGCCCCTCACAGACCCTGCTTAGGCCTGCAAGGGTCGTCCGGCACTCACATTCGTTTATTTGCATGCGTATCCTGCAGCTACGCACTTTGGACTGCAGCTAGCTAAATGGACTTTCGCCAGTTGGGCCACGGCTGCGGCAGGGGGCACGTAGAGGCAAGGCAGAGTGACAGAGTCGAGTGGGTTTGAGTGGGACAGCAGCAGCAGCGGCAGCAGCAGCAGCTCTTAATTTGTCGGCAAATGCAGCAAACTAATGAAAATTACGCAATTTGAAAAATGAAAAAATAGAAGATGCGCGCGTATGCCGGGACATGCTCGACTAGCAAATACCCAGTTGAAAATTAGAGTATGGAAGCTTCTAGTTTTGTCTGTATACGTATAGATATAGCTAATATATCAAGCATACTTGCTAAACAATTACTTCTATAGGCATATATCTTCTATGATAACGTATTCTTCCTGTCCTTAAGCTGACAGTACTTAATAATTAAGTAAAAGAGTAGTAGTAAGTACTTCCTAACCAAAGTTAGCCTGAAAGTATTATTTTTTACTGATTTATGAGGAGTTGCATGATGTTGGTGTTCAACGTATAAAATTGAATGGAATGAAATTTGTGAATGCCGATCGATAATAGTGATTCATAAGAATCAAAAGGTATATTGGATTTCGAAATCGGAAAACGAAAACTCGAGCTCGAGACGGCCAATAAGTACATTTGAGTTAGAAATCGCCAGAAAACAAACCGAGCTTGCTGGTAAAATCGTTGATAACAATTTTTTAGGTTTTTTTAAATTTTAAATAAAATCAAATTATTATATACTTATATGCATATATACCCATGTGCATAATAATTTTCCCTATGTTACAAACCAATGCTCAAAACAATATACCTCTCTGACACACCTTCTAAGGTACACCTAAAGGTGGTTAGCAACTGCTGATGGCTTAGGCAGATGTGCAACAGCATGCTAAAAAAATTTAATAAAATGAACTAATTCCATTTAAAGCCAAGAGGTAAACACAGTCGCTAAGTCAATATTGCCGCAGGAAATAGGAAATGCAATTCGAAACTAATATGGCCGCTGCTCTCCATGCTAGATAGAGTAAAATCTCAATTTCATTGCAAATATTACCTGAATGCATAACATCAAATTAGAGCGACAATTTTACTGACATTTTATTTATTTTGCAAGAGTTTTTATAAATACTATTATTTGTTTTAGTTTTTGTGTTGCTGAAAAGCGAAAACCACAAACCAGGAGACTCATTTAAATAGGCTTAAGCATTGGCTAATGGCATGATTAATTAGGTGCGTACCAAAAGGATCCCAGGCCGGCTCGATTCCAGGCAACAATTCCCAGCTTTGGCTGCCTATTTAAAATGCGCTCATTGGTAATGAACAAAATAACAGAGCAGCAACTGTTGCAACTGCGACTGCAACAGCCAATGATGCCTCATTAAAATGCACTTAATTAAAATGCAATGGTAAAATCAACAGCAATTGCAATTGCAGCAGCAGCCGCCACTGCAGCCGTGGCCACGGCCGTCCGTTGAGAGACCGCGTATATGACTAAATCCAGTTTGGGTTTCGATAGAAAAACAACAACACGCGCACAAACAACAACGAAAAATTACAAGACAAGCCAAAGAACAAGCAAAACGAACAGCACCAAGAATGAAGAGTGTTGCAGCTGATGAATATGGAACTTGGCTTTGACTTTGTAACTATTTCACTGCATCTGTCCGGCTGTCCAGCCAACTGTCCTCCTCATTGCCAGCCTCATCCAGCAACAACAACAGCAGCAGAAATTGCTGCACGAATTGCAGCCTCGGCTGCCTCGAGGCCAGCAAAAAATGTCATAAATAAATTGCTTAGCAACATTTGCTGACGCGCCAAATAAAATCCCATAAATGATCGAATGCGATTTTTAGTCTATGCAACAGCGGCAACGCGTCGCGTCGCGACGGTGGCGGCGACTTGAACCAAACTGGACAACGAGCAAAAACTAAGGCGATGGATGACGACAACTGGATGTTCTTTCATTAGAATGTGCAAGCGGCTAAGAAGAATTTCATTGGTATGAATAATAGTATTATTATTATGTTGATTATCATATTCAATGTCGCTTTCATTATTATAGCTAATATATTTCACGTTATCATTGTGATAATCATCTTTGTCATTTTTATTAGCATTGTTTCTTGTCATCTATATTCTATAGTCATTATAACTTAGTACTGAAATTAGCATTATCATTAGCATTAGCATTAACATTAGCATTAGCATTAGCATTAGTATTAGCATTGGCATTAGCATTAGCATTAGCATTAGCATTAGCATTAGCATTAGCATTGGCATTAGCATTAGCATTAGCATTAGCATTAGCTTTAGTTTTAACATTAGCAGCATTGGTATTAGCATTGTCATTAGGATTAAAATTAGCAATATCATTCAGATTAACATTAGCATTAGCATTAGCATTAGCATTAGCATTATCATCATCACTAGCATTAGCATTAGCATAAACTTTATCACTAGCATTAGCATTATTATTATCACTAGCATTAGCATTAACATTAGCATCAGCAATAACATTTGCAATAGTATTAGCATTAGCCTTTTCATTAGCATTAGTATTAGCTCTGTTATTACACTTTTGTTTTGAAGTTAAGCTATTCTGACTTATGTATGAACTAGACTCGGTTACTCTGATACTATACTGATACTGAGTCCTAATACCACCTGCTGAGTTCAGATCACATTCAATCGACTAGCAGGCTGAATCTGAAAGCCAACTACATAAACTCAAAACTGCCTGATAGCACTCGTATTAAAATTATGAAGATTTTTGCTTGAATTGATTTATGTTTTATTTTATCTTTAATCATACTTATTATAGCTAACTAAGCAATTGACACTAATGAAGTAATATTGATTATAGCTATACCTATCATAAAATCATTATTCATGCATGAGTTGATAGTTAGTACAGTTGATAGTTGTCATCATACAGAACTATACGAAATTCGATTCGAAAATCTGTCTTCGTGCGTAATTAGTTTTCTATAGAGTATAGAGCAGGCGTGCTTCAGCTGCTCCCCCGATGCAATGCAACTTTTTCTAGTCTACCTAGTGCTACTTGATGCTACTTTTTTAAGAATTTCAAATGTTTTTCCTGGTAAATTAACTAAAAATGCTGAAAACGCTTCGCAGTCGCAGTCGCGTCGTTTTTGTGTGCGTTCTCGATGGATGTGAATGTGGACAACCACAACGACAACCCAGCGACAAAGCTGAAGACGAACAACTGGCGTTGATCTCGTCTACAGATGGACGAAAAAAAAAGCCAAGAAGCAGAAGAAGAAGCAAACGAAGACAGCCAAACGCTCAAACGAAAGCAGCAAGCAATTTCCTATTTTACCAAAGTGGTTGCATCGTTGGCTTCGTCATTAATGTGGCTTTTAAATGCGTTTTTTTTTTTCATCTCTCTCTCTTATAGAGAGAGAGAGGGGGCGACTGGTAGAACGACGCCAAGTGTGCGCCTTAATTATGTGCGAGTCTTGAGAGTATTGGCTGATTTTGTAATTAGGTTTTCATTAGAAGTTACGCACAACTATGGGCACAGCCTTCGCTCAAACTATATAAAGCCAACTACATGTGTCTCGTGTGTATGTGTGTGTGCATGTACAGATATATGGCTGACATGTCTTTGGAGTCAAATAATGCCCAAATGATGTGGCTCTGACTGTGGCTCTGGCTGTGGCAGTTGCCGCCGCTGCTGATTGAGTTATATATACATGTGTAAACAAACAGTAGCCAAGTGGCTACAACTGTATACAGAGAAGAAGAAGCAGAGCAGGCAGATGAAGATGATGATGATGATGAAAAAACAAGAGTTGGCAAAAACAAAAACAAACAACAAGAACAACAACAACAACTGCTACTACTACTGCTTGTGGCAGCCACAAGGCAAACGACTTAGGCTAACACGAGCCACACGAGCCACCGTCAGAGCCGCAATCAAAGTGAAAGATACGACTAAAGAGCCAGCGTTTGCGTTTGTCTTAAGCACGAGGATCAGCCAGTGAGCCAGTGAGCCAGCCAGCCAGCCAGCCAGGCAGCCAAAGCAGCCACAGAGGCTGAGCCATTCAGCCGAGTAGCATGTGCGGCACTTTCTTTGGCTCGTTGCCATGGATTAGGCTGAGACTGAGAGCTGAGACTGGGGCTGAGGCATGGAGACGGGCTGGCTGTGGCTCACGTCGCGGCTGCATTTTGATTTATCCACGCGCTGGCGGCGCTGGCTGCTCGTGATTAGCGTGGCGTTGCGGAAGGTGTGTCCCAAACTGGCATCGTTGGCAACTGAAGTAGCCAAATGCGAGCTGGCGCGCGCTCGCGCTAGCGCTCGCGCTCTGAGCTACCACACAACACACAATGGGGCACAACAAGGCAACGATCTGTGGGCATGAATGAAGAGAGCCAGCGATTACATCAATGAAATTGAATGGAATGTGTGCCAGGCATCAAATGTGCATTCAATGGACCAGCAGCTAGCGGCTAATTAGTGCAGACCACACAGACAGCGAGAGAGAGAGAGAAAGGAAGAGAGTGGGATAGACAGAGAACGGGAGACATACACTTAAAAGGCCAAATGAACGCAGTACAGATTTTGGCCCTTGGCTAAAACTTGTAGCACACGGCTCATAATGAAGAGAATCACAACAGCTACAACAACAGCAACAACAACAACAAAAACTATCCGCTGTGCTAGCCTTGAATGCGGTTAATGCACCAAGAGACGATAAATGCCCTATTGAGAGGAATAGCTAAGGTATATTAGCTAGATTAAACAATTTATAAGCAAAGGAAGGAGCTGGCCCTTAAAGACAACCTGAGGAAACGTGAATTGGGATACAGAAGATGTGAAGTTTATAAAGTAAAAAATTGAAAAAAATATGACATATCTTAACTCTCCTTTTCACTAAACTTTGAAGAACTCAATAGCTTACTATACTACTATATATAATACTATACTACTATATATAATATCTGTATAAGCTCTGTGTAGCACATTTAGTCTATCAAGACAAACAAATGTTAAAGAAAAACATAACTCAATTTAAACTTTCGTAAAGGAAATATTTTTCATATGCCTTAAATTGAGGAACGGTTTGATATAACATCTAAATTGAGAATCATAAATAAAAATCCGGCTCAATCATATATATTCTTGTTTGAATGATGGCTGAGAATGCAAAATGCAATTTAGAATTATGAATCACAATACTTTTTAATATTTATTATTTGAAGAATATTTTGTTGTTATATGTATGTGAAGTATGCCAAAATTATGTTGAACATTATTATTTTGTAAACTTTTTTTTTTGTTGGTATTATTCTAGAATATGTCTATTTTTGAATACGAGTTGAATTTTTGAGTTACATGAAAAAATATAGACGTAATTTCCATGAGTGTAGATATAAAAAAAAAAAAAAATATTATATTCCATATTTTATTTTATTACCTAAAACTTAGTTGTAAAGTTTCATAAAAACCAAACTATACAAAAATTTCTTAAAAAAAAAAAAAATAAATAAATAAATAAAAACTAAGTAATAATACAAAAAAAAAGAATAAACATATAAAAAAATATTTTTAAAATAAAAATAAAATAAACAGTAGAGTTTACTTCGCTATCTAGCAGCTACCGACTATATTTTTTGTTTATAATTATAATCTAATAATAAATTAGGTTGACACCAATTTTAAACAATTTTTCACTAAACAAATTCATAGCATTTTAGCTCATATTTCACATAAAGTCTAAGAGCTCTAAAAACAATTAGCTTTCTTACTACATCACCTCTAAACCTACCAACAGCTAGTACAGAGTATTAGCTAGTCACACCCACCCCAGTAACTATGGTACAACAATATTATTAAAGTTGATATTCATTTTTTTATTTCGTCTGTTCTATAAAATGCTAAAATTATGAAAATATCTTAAGCTCTTGTTGTGCCTTGTTGTGTGTATGTGAATGTGTGTGTGTGTGTGTGTGTGTGTGTGTATATATATATATGTATTGCATTGGTGCATTTTTTCGTAACTGGTTTTTAAGTATTTAGCTATTTTTGGCGTATTTCGTTTTGATTCCTGTTCTGTGGGACGCGTCAATGAACCATTGGGCCGGGCGAGTCGGCGATAAAGTTGTGGCTGGCACATGTCTATGAATTCTAATTGTGCGAATGCAGCTAAAATATGCAAAAATAATAAACTTTTGTCTGAGGTCTGCTGTGTGTGTGTGTGTGTGTGTGTGCGCGTCTAACACTCACTTGGCGGCTGAGCATAAAAGCCAATCAAATCGCTGACATTTCCTGAGTGTCAATCAGCGAAAAGTTATGCGCAAATTTTTCGATCATGCCCAATGTTGGGACGGGGACGACAATGGGCAGCCGCGCAGCGCACACATTGAAATCTGAAATCGGAAATCTGACAGCAATCAACGAGGGCGAGCAGTCATTGGACTGCACAGGGTTCATAATGATGATGAACATGAACATGAAGATGAAGAGCGGCCGCTGGCTGGGCAACTTTTTGCTACAGATCGCATTACAGCAGCAGCAGCAGCAACAGCAGCAGCAGCAGCAGCAGCAGCCACAAGTTGTCTGTGGTCAGTGTTTGTTGCTTCGTCTGCAGCGAGGGGCAATCAAAAAATGTGTGGCAAGATCAGCGCTTGAAATACTCTTTTAATGAACCTCTTCCTTTCGGGCAGCTGAGATCTTAGCAATTTGGCGACACAAAATCAAAGTCATTGCAATGAAATGCATTTTATAATTGCGTACGCACTTTTTTTGCACTTTGACAAAATTAGAAGCAGCAGCAGCAGCAGCAGCAGTAGCAGCAGCAGTTGCTGTTGCAGCAGCCACAAAAAGTTGCAACTGTCTGAACATTAATGCTCAAATCGCTTCATGTTGCCATGTCAGCGCACATGGAGCTGCAGGCCAAGTTAATGACATTGCAGCCACAAGCATGGCTAAGAAGAAGAAGCTACGAAAAAAAAATGAAAATAAATAAAAATAAAAAAAAAAATACAAATAAATAAATAAATAAAGCCAGCGACAGCATTGGCTAGCCAAGGCAGCAGCAGCATCGGCGTTGATGAACAAGACTGGACATTTTGATTTTAGAAAAATATATAGAAAACCACTTTTTTTTCCATTTGTTGTTGTTGTTGTTGCAGTGGCTGCTGCTGGCAGCTGCTTGGCCAACAAATGGCAACATTTTTACAAAAGTTGGCTAAAATATGTGCAGCAAGCGCGCCGCTGCCTTTCGTCAGTAAGCCTTCAATTTTTTTTTGTTCTATTTGGCGCAGCTTTGACTTTTTTGTTGCTGCTCTGTTTAAAAGGTAGCCAAAATTTATTGTAGACCCATGTAGGGACGAGATCTGGCATGGAAAAAACGAAAAGAAAAGAAAAATGTGTAGAGTTAAAATTTTTGAACTGCAGCACTCAAGCTAATGAGGCCTTGAGGCCAGCGAAATGTGAGTCTCTAGACAATCAGCGGGTGTTAAAGTGCCAAAGCAAAGGAATAGTGACAGATATCAAGTGGCCCAAGGAGTCGAGGATGAGTCAAAGTAAGAGAAGTGTGAAGCAATAAGAGAAGTATGGGAAGTAAAATAAGTAGAACTAGGGAAAGAAATAGAGAGAAGTAATAAGAGAGAAGAAACGAAGTTGACATTGGAGTAGTATGAGAAGTAGTCAGAAAAGTAGTAGGAGAAACAAGAGAAGGAGTGTTGGTAGCAGCAGTATTTATAGTTGTATTAAGATGAGATTTCAATGGCAGCACAATTATAATTATAGTTTTATCAATTATTTATTATAATATTCATAGAGTTTATTTATGAATGCATTATTTATTTTAAATATATAGAGATTTTTTATATATATATAGATTATTTATATATATAGAGTTTATTTATAAATGCATTATTTATTTTATAACACTATTAAACTATTCAAACTATTTGCATAAAATCATACAAAAAAACATTTTTAAGTAATATTTTCGTAAAATCTAATAAAGTTTTTGTAGAAATTTCATCAACCCAACTCAAGTTGATTTTAATATATTTCATTTAAATCGCTTAAAATATATTTAAATGATATAATATGTAGATCTAAATAAACAAAACTATTACCTAAAACAAAATAAACATATTTACTATTATTATCACATATACAGTGAGTAAAAATAATGTTCGATTTTTGTATGAGCTTTCTTAATTATGTTAAATATACTATATTGATGTATACTTCAGCGGAAAGGTTATTATCATTTACGCTTTTTTAATTTCAATTAATATTATATGTTTTAATTTAATTTCAATTATTTAGTTTTAATTTCAATTCATATTATATATTTTACGGCAATTAAAGTTGGTGAATAAAACAAATCGAATAATAATGTTACTCACTGTATCTAAGTGTGGATATATCATTTGAATTATATGAAATAATCTACTTACTGATAAACAATTTTATTTTTCATAGTCATAAAGTTATAAATAATCAGTACTATGCCTTACTCTATTATTGATAGTATTTCTAAGTTATGTAAAAAAATTTCTATTAATATTATATGTCGGCGATTAAAGTTGGTATATAAAAAAAATCGAATGATAATGTTACTCACTGTATCTATGTGTGGATATATCATTTAAATGATATGAAATAATCTACTTGAAAAAAATAAATAAATAAATAAAAATTCCTTCCTAACAAGTTCTATTCCTTGTTAGCAAAACATTGAATATATTTACAAAAATATAATACATTTTTCCGCTCAAAAATCCGCACAATATGTGAGCCAGATCCTCAGACTTTTGCATATTCTGCATATTCATATGGCTGCCCTAGCAATGAATGTCATATTTGCATGTCGAATGCATTGCGACGGGCCCTATGAATATTCCGAATTAGCTAAACGATAACTGGCAAAACGAAATGAAAGGGACTACAGGAAAACCGATGGCCAACTAATTAAAAATTCAATTGGATTTTGTTAGAAAAAGACGAAAAAAAAAAAACAAATGGAGGAAAATAGGAAAGTAGAAAAAAAGGCGGTACAAAAGAAGTTGGCAACTTGTAGTCCAAATGCAATGTTAATTAAATATAATTTGCAATATGCTGACGGTCATATTTTCCAGCAAACAGCCAGTCGAGTCAGTCGGCCACAAAGGGGGCGTGGCGCCTGCGGCAGCGACTGTCATGAGAATGTTTCGACAAACAACAAAAGAGCATGTTTCGAGGCAATAATAGACGATGTACTCAAATGTCATTCCATGGCCCAGGGAACCGCAGTCGAACGACCAATTTTTTCTCTCCTCTCCTCTTCTCTTCTCCTTTTTTTTAACGAAAAAAATTATCATAAATTTGTCGTTGGGCCGTTTAGATGTTGATGTTCCGAGCAGTTTTAACCACTCTCATGCCAATATACATTATTTTTTCCGCTTTTTGTTTTCCTCTGTTGCCTGTAACCAAATATGCAAAGGCTAAAACACGAGCAACCAAAGTGGCCAACACGAAAACAGCTCAAATTTATAGCCAACGACCAAAACAAATAATTTGAAAATTCGTCACACGCTAGTAGTTAAATATTTAGAAGAAATCAGAAATATTTTTAACAACGAATTTTAAATACACTGAAGAAATATACAAAATTTTGTATTTGGTTTTTAGGATTATAGTATATAGTAATATAATATTTAGTAATTCATCATTTATTGTAGCTAATAGATCAAAAAGATGATCTGATGCTTCCTAAAAAAAACCTTCAACATTCTATAATCATCTAGCCTATGTTATTCTGCTCTTTTCTTTTTGTTGTATTTATTTTTTTTCTCTTATCTAATTCTCTTTAATCTATCTCTTATTTTGCCCTTTTTCGGATTTGCCCATGTTTCAGCTGTCTCCTGATTTCGTCTGATATTATACGTATCTTCTGATTTCTTATATCTTCTTTCTTTTTGTGTCTACCTCTGTCTCCGTATATATTTCCCTCTCTATCGTATCTCTGCCTCTCTCTCTGTTCCTCACAGTTCACATTCTCAGCTCTTCTGATCTCTTCTCTTTGCTTCCTTCTATTTGATCACTCATTCCATTATCATCCCTTTTATTCTGTACGAGGACCTCTCTTCTTTTACCATCTCTCTCTCTCTCTCTCTCTCTCTCTCTCTCTCTCTCTCTCTCCTCTCTCTCTCTCTCTCTCTCTCTCTCTCTCTCTCTCTCTCTCTCTCTCTCTTTCCTCTCTGTTCTATTCCCGTCAAAATACTTTTCTATATTTCCCTAACTTTTTGATAGTTTCCCCAGCCTTGAACCTTGTATTATTTTGTATAGAATTTCACTTTAGTTGACGCAGAGGCAACTGTACTCGGACCGTAGGACGTTCGGCTTGTGTGCGGCAATTCAGTTAGGCTCCGTGGCTGTCTGCTCTGCTTAATTATCAATGCAAGACCTTTGTTTTTGTTTTTCACATTTTTTCTTTTCTTTTCAATTTTCTTCTTTTTTCCTCTCTTGGTTTTTTGTTTCATTAGACTGCAAATGCAAAGAGGCCAGACATGGCTTTTGTCGTGCGCATGGGAAATGAATTTCCCTTTTGGTTTTTCGGCGACAGGAAATGGCCAAAGGCCATTTTTGCTAGAAGCACTTGCAAAAGGGCAGCACTCGAAAATAAAAAAAGAACTCAAAACAGAAAAAGACGTTACCTTTAATAGTCTGCTTAAATAATACTTAAACAAAAGTAAATAGAAATGGAAATAGACTTATAATTATGCATATTGCATGGGCAGCAAGAGCCACGTCATTTGCGCAGGAGCCACGCATGCGAGCACAAAAACAAAAAGTATTACGAAAAGTGCGTAATTTCTGCAACTGAAATCCATTTAACTTATGCACACACACACACATACACACACACACACACGTGTCATATATGGGTAAATAATCTAGAAACGAGGGGCAAATTACACAGCGCCGATTTCGAGGCCCCTTGAAAAGGACTCTGCCGTTAGCTGTCTTGCAGCACCCCTCAGAAGTCGCCGCCTTTTCATGGCATAAAAAAAAAGTTTTGCGGCTGGCATTCGACCTGCCCCCAGCTCCTGCCCCCAGCTCCTGCTGATGCGTAATGGTCGACTTTCTGGTAAGGGGCAGATCAATATCCTTTTATGCGTATTCACACACACACACACACTCACACACACACACAAATATGCATTTGCCTACACGCATTTGGCCTGCAGACTTTTGCTGCTGTTTAGAAAAATTGCGAAAAAAGCGCAGAGAGAGGGAGAGAGAGAGAGAGCAGCAAAATAAAAAAAAAAAAATTGCTGGCCAAACAGCAAAAGAGTTGATTGCATAAGTGCGGCCGGGGCGTATACGCAATATTTGCCATCAATTGCAGCTGGCCAATGACGGCTGGCAAATGGGCAAAGAAAATGGTCGATGGGTATTAGTTACAAAATGCCTCTGCCTACATTTTCCAGCCAGGCCAAAGAGATATTTATTTTAGAAATTTTCCTATTTCAGCATTGAAGCATTTCACGCTTCAGTTTGAACTGAAGTTCTATTTGATTTAGTTGGCCCGGCCCGGTCCGGCCTTCTTTTGTTTGGCCTCATTGGCCAGTTGTGCGTTTATTTGAGCATAAATTTATGATTAGGCCTTTGAAGTGGCAGCTAATGAGCTGTAAGCCAGGCAACAGCATTAGCCAACAGTTGGCTTTGCCCAAGGCTTGAAAGGGAATTCTAGGAGCTTCAATGAATATTTGAAATTCTGATTTCATATGTGAATAATCCGAGATAAATCTAAACATTCCAGCTAATATGAGCTATCATATTTTAATTAGTTTACCATAGCACGTATTGGCTTTGTGAATAACTCTAGGTAAAGCTGAGCTCAGTTAAATTTGACTATCGCATTCCAATTGGGCTCCCATAACGCAGCTAATTAGCACCGCAGCTCGAACTCTAATTGGATGTAGCATCTGTGCGTATGTGAGGTTTTTCGTTCTGCGGGAATCATTCACAGTCACAGCAGTCACAGTCGCCGTCACCGTCGCAGTCGGCGTCGCATTCACATCGGGCCAACTTAGGCTCACATTTAGCGACCTACAGCAACTGAAAGCTTGTTAACAATGAAAACAACTTGGCAAATGCTCTATGGCTTCCTGTGGCAGGCTGTCAGCCAGGCAACCAGTCGCTGCAAAAGTAACAGCAACAAAAACAACAACAACAACAATAGCTTTGACGCAATGTCAAACACCTGCTGCCAATGTTGACGCCAAACACGAAAAAAGGCGCACGGCAACAATACAACGAAGCAAAAAGCCAAAGAGTAGGAGAGTAACAGCAACAGCAGAAACAACAACAACAACAACAACATACAACATACATATATACATATATTGTCCGCCTGTGCGTCCGTTGCGTTTGTTTCTTCGGCTGGTTAGGCAACAAATTCTGCGCAAAAAGTGCAATGAACTTTGCAACGCTCAAGGGAGCAGAGAGCAGGAGCAGGGCAAGACACACACGCACTCGAGCTGCATGTGCATGTGTGTGTGTGTGTGTGTGTTTAGAGTATGGGAATGCTACTGCAGCACAATTTCTGTGTGACTAAAGAGTCACAAAAGATATCAAATACCCAAAATGCCAGCAAAAGAATGCCGTAAAACTGTCAATGCTCGTCAATGGTATACCCTGTAATTTAAGATCGTGAGATATGCAACTGGTATAGCGAATATCCTGTGTATGTTGTGCATAGTTGTATTTTGTCTTATATATCTACTTACGACTTTTATTTATTAATATTTATACTCATGTTTTTACCCACACACTATTCAGATAGATCATTAGATAGATCTTTAGATACGTATATACATATATATTTTATAGGGTATACGAATATGAGGCACACGCAACATTTACTTCATATGATTGGCATGCAAGCTGTTTTTATTTTTTTTATAGATTTTTATGACACGCCATGTTTTTGGACTGCCATATGGACTGAGTGCAAGCAAATAATAGAAAAGCTTGTCAGAGGCATTAATTCCCAATTCATCAAGTTTCGGCCGGACACCAAACTCGACGCAGTTGAAAATAAAGTCAACTTGAAATGTGCCGCCAGTTACCTCTGTTGTAGTAGTTGTTGTTGTTGTTGTTGCTGTCTCCTACCCTTGGCCAGTTTCGTCTAGCTCAAAAACCTAAGCCACTCGAATGGCTCCTCGCTGTCAGTTTTCGTTGTTGAGCAGCCAAGCCAAGCAAGCCAAACCGAGCGGCTGGCCAAAAGCAGATGATGAAGCCCTCAAAGTCAACAACAACAGCAGCAACAACAACAATAGTCAGCAAGAAAAACTACAACCAAACAAGCTGCAATAGCGGCGCATCGGTTTAGGCCTTTGAAAGTCCATACGCAGCGACACTGCACGTGTGCTTGTATGTATGTGTGTGTGTGTGTGTGTGTGTGTGTGTACCAGGCCAGGCGACACATCTGCTCATATGTAACTACATAGATATATACATATTTTCCTTTTTTTTCTGCAACTTTTTCTTATTTTCGCATTTCGCCTGCAGTTAAAGCGCAAATGTTCTCAAATTACCCATAAGCAAAAAAAAAAATAAATAAAAAACTAAAAAAAAAAAAGAGAGAAGAGAAGTAGAAGCGGGAGTAGATAGGGCATAGACAGAAGCTCTGCTCTGTCGTTTGCTGCATTTCGGTTGCGCCTCATATTTCGTCTATGAAAGCTTGGGGCTTTGCCTGCCCCCAACCAAGATCTCACCAATGCCCGACTTCAGGCAGCCAGACGATAGACGGAAGACGGAAGACGGAAGACAGAAGAATTTTGTGGTTTCCAGCAACATTTTTCTTTGATTTTTCTAGTTTTTATTTATGTGAAGACAATTGAAGGGCAACAGCAAATAAGTAGAATCGACAGAGCGTACAATTTCACAGCGTATGCAAAATGAACTAGTTCAATTATTTTTAGGCTAAGAGCCACTTGAGGAGCGCTTGAACTAAAGTTTTGATAGGCGTATCATATCTCTTATCTCTTTATACTTAAACGACTTTTTGAATTGTTTAAGCTTATACATGGAGCATTGGGGTTTGTTTCTTTTAAAAGTTTGCAGCTTGAACGGCAATTGTTGTGTTTGATTGAACGGGTAGCACAAATATGGAAGAATGGGGTTTATTATATATTGCATATCTTGATCAAATTTGCCAAAATTGAATGCCATTTGCTTTGCCACACAAACTCTTATCTCTCGATCCATTTGGCATATATAATTTTATTATTATTAGCTTTTTTATTATATATACGCTCAAAATCCAATTCATATTGATAACTAACTTTCATTTGCCGATGGCTTTTACTACGTTATCAATGGGATTATTATACGTGCATTACGAGACCTATCTAGCGACAGTCTCTCTCGCTCTCACTCTTACTCTCTCTCGCTCTCTTTCTCTCTGTCTTTCTCTAGTACATGACGACACATGTAAGGCTGCCTGCCACAGCGCCATAAAGCGCTCACTTATAGTTTTTTATGCACTTTTGATATGCGTATGCATGTGTGTGTGTGTGTGTGTGTGTGAATGCATTTACCAGTGCACTTTTCGTCATTCAATTCGTCAGTTTGCCAGTAAGTCAGCCAGTCAGTCACTCATACAATTCGTCTTTTGTGCATTTGAATGCATGTGTGTGTGTGTGTGCTTGTGTGTGCGTGTGTGTGTGTGTGTGTGTGTGTGTGTGTGTGTGTGCTTAACTCGCCACAACTTCATTTTGTGAATGCACAATGGGTGCCCTAACCTACGACAACCGAATATTCGCCATTCGGCCAAGTTCAATGAACCGCGCGTTTAGTTGAATAAACTTCACACACACACACTCATACACATACACACGCATACGCACGCAAAGCTGTTGACGCGTCGAAGCGCACAAAAAGAAGCGGCAGGCAGAAACCAAAAAGAGCGTAGAATGTCTCTTAATGCATGATGAGTGTGTGAGTGCATTATGTGTGTGTGTGTGTGTATGTGTTGGTGTTGGTGTTGAGGGCCGCGCTGCTGGCTACTTAAATGACATGCTTTTCAGCATATGTCTGTGTGTGTGTGTGCGTGTGAGCTGTGCAAATTGATAGCGCAACTGTATTTGTTCTTTCGTTTCTTTTACGCTCATGTTTTCTTTTTTTTCTGTTCTTGCTTCTTCTTTTTTTTTTTTGTCGCTTCGCCTTTTTGACTCTTTCAATTTGTCTAATTTTCAATGACGTCGTCAACGCACCGAGGCAAAAACAAATTAGTGCTGCTCTGCATGAGAAAGTGGCATAAAAAACATGTCAGTTAAATACGTATGTATATATGTGTGTGTGTATGTGTGTCTGTATGTTTGTGCGCATTGGCATTGGATTTGAGTTTTATATCTGCTGATGTGCATGTGTGTGTGTGCGTGTGTGTGTGTGCATCGACGTTGGGCAAATCGAGTTAAACAGCTGCTCGCTAAATAATTCAATAAATCGCGCTAAGCTAGAACCCAAACCGAAACCCAAGTGTCAGATCCCAGTTGCCAGTTCGCAGTTCCCGGTTCCCGGTTCGCAGTTCGCAGTTCCCAGTTTTCAGTTCGCAATTCTCAGTTCCCACTTCCCGGTCGCGCACACACACACAGACAGCAAAGCTCAGTTTCATTTCACATATCAACACACACACACACACACACAAATGAAATTTAATTTCGACGTGCAGTTTGATGGGGCAAACGGAGCAGAAACCCAACTAACCCAGCCAGCAATCGAAGAGATCCAAGGCACTCGCAGTCGCCGTCGCCGTCGCAGTCGCCGTCGCTGCCAACAAAAATAACTGCTAGATATTAATAAAGCAGCAGAAAAAAATGCATATGAAATTTTAATATGCAAAACGAACGAAAAGCAGCAGGCAAAATAATAAAACGTACGAAATGCAGCAAAAAAAAAAAAATAAATAAAAAAATAAAAGAAAATAATACACTCCAAGAGATTGGGATAGATAGAGCGAGACTTAGGCAGAGTGAAAGAGAAAGATAGAGTATATGTGCTCATGTATATATAAATCGAATGTTCAGGCGCTTGGCCCTAGGAAGCAAGCAGCTTGGCATAAACGCATATTACATTACGGCCAATCGAATAGACTGGGCGATAGACAGCCACACACACACGCACACACACACACGCACACTTGGAAAGGGCGTCAAGGCGGACAAGCTATGATTTTTTTGGGTGGCAGACAACCGATAATAAAAAAACAAACCAACTAAAACATGTGTCTGTCTATATGTGCTCGTAAATAAGATGCTGTAAATAGCATTAAGAGTCTCCTCTTTACCGCAGTTGAAAAAATTGGTTTGAATAGAAGAATATACGAAGTGGAAATACCCTAACTGAGCCTTCTGCAGTTAGTGGGAAACTATAATTTATCATTAAACAAGACATGAGATTTAGATTATGGAAGAGATTGAAAATAGATCTATTGCTTAATTCAAACTGGGCAAAATTTAAGTATATGAAGCAAACATGCTTATAAATAGGGTTTTCAAAGTAAACTAAATTTTTAAATATATTTATTTATTTATTGTTACAAAAAATTAAATCTATATAACAATTTTGAAGCCAGAGCGACAAAGGCCTTCAGGCAGAGTTTTTTAAATATATATTTAAGTTAATTTTATAGAAATGTTCTCATACCAGAATAATTGTCAATTGTCTTACAGAGAGAGCTACATATCTGAGCCATATTATCAAACCATATATCTACGACCCACCTACCACAGAAATACTAGCCAGGAATAGAAAGGATACGACTGTTTCCGCCTCTACATATTACATATTCCATTAACAATTTATAATACCCCCTCGCTAGTTACTACCTAGGGTGTTCAGATATTGCTTGCATGCCGTTGCTGTAAAGGTTCGTTGGAAATCTGCTTAGGGAAAACATGCAATCGAATTGTTGTCGAATTCTGTAGCCAAATAACAAAGAGTATCTATCGCATTGAATGCGATTGAGGAATCTGTGAAATATAACATATTTTATGTATAATATTTTATTATTACTCAGAAAGAATTACAAGTACATGTAAAGTAAAAGGGACTACTTAAGTATTCTGTAGCCAAATAACAAAGAGTATCCATGAAAGTTGCTTGCATTGAATGCGATTGAGGAAGCTGTCAAATATATAATATTTTATATATAATATTTTATTATGGAACAAATAAGAAATAAGTTTTGGTTACTCAGAAAGAATTACAAGTACATGCTAAAGATTTCTCGGAACTACTTAAGTATAGTATATATATATGTACATATATCACATATCCCAATGAACTCATCCCAAATGGACCAACTACAGTTAGCCATAATCTGTAAAGCTTAACATGTTCATACATGTGCATATTGAAATGTTTGTTTTAAGGATGTTTCACACAAATTGCCTCTATTCACATTTGATTGAAGCGCAACTAGTGGAGAGAACTGTGATTACTGGCTAACTGACTGACTGACTGACAGACTGATTGACTGACTGACTGACTCACTCGATGGCCAGTGGGTGCTGCAATTTGATTGCTGGTGTAAGCTTTCCCAGAAGCGATTACAGCTGACGAGAGCTTACAGTGGCTGCCATAAGCGCATTAACGCCGGCAACATGAATCATCGGGCAATTGCACAAACATGCGTTACGTATACGCCGCGTGCCCGCATTTGCCAAAAATACAACTGCAACAAGAGCAACAGCAACAGCAACAACAGCAGCAGCAGCAGCAACAACACGCAGTGCAAATAAATGCCGGCTGGCTGTTGCCACACTTTTGCCAATGCCAATGCCACAGCATGGTGCACATGCAACAACGGCAACCCGTAGCTGACTGCGTGCTGCCGCCATCGTCCCATTGCCATAGATATAGATGTATATATACAGTCGCGGGCCCTGGGCTCGACGTCGTGTTGCTGTGCCAAAAATAACAGCCAGATGATGCGGAGCTGGCAACGGCTGGCCAGAGTGCGGCAGACTGGGGCACTGCTGCTGTGGCATGGCCATGAATGGGCTTCGCCTTTTTTTGGGCCTCTGTTTATTTTTTGTGCCTGACCAAAAAGCGCAGCTGCCCGAGACGAAGGTCGCGCACGCAACAGCAACAGCAGCAGCAGACAGAATTTCATTAGACGCATCGCAATGCAAATGTTGCTGGCAGCAGTTGCCGTTAAGTGGCTGCTGTTGGCTGTTGGCTGGATGCAGCAACAGGATGTGGCAAGCCGCGCTTTGCTGGAATGAAAGCGAGAGTTGTTGCCACTTGCCACTTGGCAGTTGCCTCTTGCCGGTTGCCGGTTGCCGGTTGCTGCGTGGGTGGATGTTGGCTGGCCATCGTGTGCCATGGGCCCGGCCGCATAATCATGTAATCTGGCCTTCTCTCTCTTCTCCCCCCTCTCTTTCTCTCTTGGCCGCTGCTGTTGCTGTTGTTGCTGGCTATATAAGTGACTAACTTCAATTAGGCGCTGCTTTGTGGAGTTGTCCGGGCCAGGACAATCAAGTTGTCAACGCAAATTGCACAGTTGTCATGGAATTTGCAGGCAAAGCGCCTGCAATTGGATGGGATTAATGGAATGTCAAGTGTTTGCCATTGCAGTGGAGCTAATTCTCTTCTTTTTCTCTCGTTTGTTGTTGTTGTTGTTGTTCGAGTAAAGATAATTAACAGTTCATTGACAATAAGAGCTAAGCTACACATAAGTGTGTAATTTATTCTAATGCAATTTTGTTAAATTGCAGTTAACTGTTGATTGTTTGTTTATCAGCTGAAATCTATCAATATTATAAATAACATTTGAAAATATATACATACATACAAAAATTAAATGAATCAAGAAAAATGTAAAAACAACTGAAGCACTTTAAATAAATAATCAATAAATAATAAGTATTGCAAATACTTAATGAAAATATACAAATATACATCATTAAAAATAAAAAAAAAAAAAAAAAAATTAAAATTAAAAAATAAATAATAAATTAAATTTATTTTAAACCTATTAATAAGAAACAAATAATTAGTAAAAGATAATAATAAGTATTGAAAATATATAGTAATAAATTAATTAAAAACTATTTACTACTAAAAATAAATAAAAATAATCATAAAATAAAATGTATTTTAAACTTAATATTAAGAAACAATTTTTTAAAATTTTTCCGAAACATGAAATTATATTATTAGAATATTTATTAAACTTAATTATAAGCAACAATATTTTACATATTTTTGGAATTAAATAATAATTAAATAAAAGAAATAAAATTTATGATAGAAACATGAAACATGAAACATGAAATTATATTATTAGAATATTTATTAAACCTTATTATAAGCAACAATTTTTTAAATATTTTTTTAATTAAATAAAAGAAATAAAATTTATGATAGAAATGAATATAATAATAAGCAAAGAAAATATAATAATGGATAATGGATAATAATGGATACTTTCGATTCTATACTTTTCAGATATCCATATTGTAGGATGATCCATATTGTAGGATTGTAGGATTATCTGAAAAGTATAGAATCGAAAGTATCCATATATATACAATATATAACTGACTTCACCCCTTGTTTGAATATTTATTGATTTCATCATAATACTCAGTATTATATAAAGAATGTATAAGATATAAAATAATTACTCCTTAAATGGTTTACAAAGAGTTTAAGATCTACAGAACATTAACGACATTTGACAACTTACAAATGCGAATCTATTCCGTAACCTTAAGTGAATAAGCAGTGCAGCAGTTGATGTTACGAAATTTTCAGCTCTGCATGTGCCAAATACACCTGTCAATCACTCAGTCTGACTAACTATTTATCTAGTATATGACAACTGCGACTATATGAATTTCGTATAAACGAATTTCCCCAGTGCTTAGTCGTGCATTTACATTCACTTAACCCCACAGACACAACTGTACCAAAAAAAAGAACAAAGCTACCCAAATGAAGGGCATACAAAAATGGTGCACTCTACACACACACACACACACACACACACACACACACATGTGCACACAAATGAAATGAAAGAGTAAAGAAAAACACATACTTAGCCGTACGAAACATACGTGAAAATAAAAAAAAAAAGTTTGCCACTCAAAGGCAGACGCCCAGAATGCAGCCTGGCACACGTAGACAGCAGCCAGGGCGGCAGCAGAGCTCCGTTTGGTGTGGATGGGTGGCCATGTGGGAGTATGTGTGTGTGTGTATGTGTAGGTGTGTAGACAACTGGTAACAATAACGGTATTTTCGATGCGGAGCAGCGGCAACGTCGACGTTGACGAAAAGGACGCGCAGGATGAGAGTTGCTTGTCGACGACGAGTTGCCAACAGCCACTTGACACTTCCGTCGTCACATGAATGGAGCCGTAAAAATGCGACGCTGCATTCGCTCCTTTTTTTACAGATTTTCATACACCCGCTCAACAGGGAATTGGGGTATATTTGCTGTGCCTAATATTTGTCTAGCTATGCATATGAAATCCATTCTAGCTATAGCATACGCCGCGCTAAGATACAACTAACAACTACTATTTCAATAGTATCCTACTAATAATCGCATTTCTTCTACTACTTTTTCTACTACTATTTTCCAATACCTGTAACTAGTATTTAGTAACTTCTACTATTGCAATAGTTTCCTGCTAATACTCTTACTTATACTACTACTACAATATCCTAATTCCACTATCCTACTATTATTATTGCTACTATTACCTACTACTATTACAGCTTACTACTACGATTGCTGTTATTTCTACTAGTACTACAATGTCCTAATCTACTAATCTTGTTGCGACTTTTACTACTACTACTATTACTACTACTCTTCTTATATCTACTACTACTATACCTTCCTACTATTTCAATTATTTCTACTACTATTTGTGCATCCTACAACTTACTACTACTTCCATTATTTCTACTACCATTAATAATTCCTACTACTATTTCCTACTTTCTACAAATTACTACTACTTCCATTACTTCTACTACCCTTAATAATTCCTACTACTATTTTCTTCTTCCTGCAACTTACGACATCTTCAATTATTTCTACTACTACTAGCATTTCTACTACAACTTTCTACTACTGCAACTATTATTTCTACTACTACTATAATTTCCACTACTACTATCATTACTTCTACTACTATTCTACAAGTATTAGTACTATTACTCAGACTACTTTGTTTACTACTATCATCATTTCTAATACAACTTTCTAATGCTACTACAACTATTATTTCTACTACTACTATAATTTCCTCTACTACTACCATTACATCTACTACTATTCTACTAATAATAGTAATATTACTCTGACTACTTTGATTACTACTACTATTTAAAGATTTTTGTTTGCTAGCGAAAGATGGCTCTACCGGTAGAGGCGAAACAAAAGTTCTTCGCTAGCGAGTATTTCGCAGTCGGTTGCCTGAAATCACAGCGTACTTACCAGCTTTTTTCTGTTATATTTCGTTTATGTTTCCTCCTTTTTTTGGGCCAGTCGAGGGCAACGTTTTTATTTGGGCAGCAATATGAATGGGAGCGCTTGTGCGAGTATGTAAAATTAAGCAAATACATTCATGCATAATTTTTATGGCACGTCGGGGGACAAGAAATGACTCTTTCACATCGTGTAGTATGTATGTACAGATGTATGTATGTATGTATGTATGCATGTACATTTGGGATGCCAAAACGTTTTATGAACACGTTTCTCCTGGCACTTAATGCAAGAGTTTACAAGCCACCTAGAGACATGGCATGGCAGGGGATAGCACGGAATGGCATGGCGTGGCATGGCATGGCATGGCATGGTAAGCTGTGGCTGGAGGCATGGGCTATGGAGTCATTAGCGCAAATTCACAGCGATGATTAGTTAAAAGCGGGACAGAGACAGAGACAGTGCCTAGAGAGAGAGAGAGAGAGAGATAGGGAGAGTGAGATAGGGAGAGTGAGAGAGAGAGAGAGAGAGAGACTGGTCAATGCACGCCAAAATGTAAAATGGGCCGGGCGCCAAGGTAGGTCAGCCAGCGAATAGGGCCCAAATGTGTTGAAGGCTTCTACTTAGCGCATGGTAAACAGCACAGAACATGGCCCAAGGAGTAGCCCGCCAGGGGCGTGGCTGCTGCAGCAGGCGGCGGGGGTGCACTGTGTGTGCAGCGTTGCATGCGGCGCAGCACGCACTTGCAGCCTTGCCGCACGGCGCAGCAAACAAAACTGGGATCGGCTCTTGCGGCTGCTGTTTGTTTTTTTACTAATTTTAAATACCCTCTCAAAGGGGGAATAGGACTATGCATCTCAATATGTATGGGGCTTAACTATAAAAAAATATTGGTAGAAAAAATCAGATATAAAAGAGAGTTTTCTTTAGCTTCTTTTCTATATTCTGAAATATACATTGAAAGTTTTTTTTCTCAAAATTCTAACTGAGGAGAAAAATTTGGAATAGAATCATAAAAGAGACTGTCAGATTATTTATTATATTATATCTAAGCTGATATGCTATATATAAGCTTTGTCTTCAAGTTTAAAGTTGAAATGCAAAAATAAATATAGCATAGAAATTTAAAGGAAAAATAATGGAATTTTATATTTAACTTTTAGTTAAAAGACATTCTGAACTTTAAAAAATATATACATAGGCTATAAGAGTCAAAGGGTATTCAGATTTCGGCTTTACTCAAACTGCTTGCTTCCTCTTGTTCTTGGTTATGATTGACTGAGTTCTGTTGAAACTTTGGCGTCTGCTGGCACGCATGAATTACAATTTTCGAGTAACGAAAACCGCATGCACCTACACACACACTCACAAAGAGAAAGAGAGAGGAATAGAGAGACCTAAGCACTGGGAGTGCTACAATTAGCACTTTTTACACTTGGCTGTTTGGTTATTTCAAGTGGTTCTGATAAAAAAGCAGCTGAAAACGGAAACTCCATCAACAGTTTTTTGCCTTGAGCTAGGCGCTTGAACCCACCGCCAGCAACCACGCACCCGCTGACCCACCCGCACTCACCGCTGCCGCCCAGCTTTGGCATGATTTCAGGTAGCAAATCGTTTAGCGGCCTAAAAATGACACTGTCCGCCTTTCGAGTAGTTCTTCTTCTTTTCGCCGATAACAAAGTTTGCTCAAAAATGGCGCCCATAAAAAAAAAGAAGAAGAAAGCCAGAAAAATGTAAAGCCCAAAAGCAAAAGCAAAGCCTATTTGCAGACCGCATTCTCAGTCTGGCCGCTAGAGAACTGCAGAGAGCTCTGAGTGCGTTATAAGGTAAACATTTGTTTTTACTTTTTCATTTGGCAAATAACATAAAGCAACAGCAAAAAAAACCGTTGAACTCGGTGAACAGAGTCAGCTAGAAGGAGAGAGAGTGAGATAGAGAGAGAGAGAGAGAGAGAGAAGGATATACAATGCATCGAGTTGGAGATAGGCATAGAGAGATAGTGAAGAATGAGTATTAAAGTCTTAGCAAAGAATTACAGTTAATTTAGATATGATAGAAACCACTTAAATTCAGATTGTGTATATATAACCGATATATAGCAGTTATAACAAGATATCCTATAGTTTTGAGACTTTCGTATTCATTATCGAAATTGAAATGAGTATATTAGTTTGGGCAACGTCTGTCTCTCTGTCCGTCTCTCTATTCTTCTGTCTACTGAGCCAGGGTTTTCGCAATGCGACTACTGGAGGCATATCTACGTTCATTGGAGCCGTGGCAATTTAAAAATCCCAACGTGAATGAGTATTCAGCAGTCGATCATGCCCAACTGCAACTTTTTTTCTGACTATGTTTGGTTAATATTGTTCTCATATATATGCACATGTACATATTAATATATCTTTAAAATATATCCATTGAGTTTAAATATAAATAATAAATATTATTCCGAGTGTGGAAACTCTTTTTTCACTTCCTTAGAATAAATAAACAACTCCAATCGAAAAACCATGCAATTCCAATAACAAAAAATTATCACACCGTTTCCAAGAAATGCCCAACCCAACCCAACATTACACCCACACCCACACACACACACACACACACACACACAGAGAGAGAGGCGAGCGATTTAGTCGTGGCGTCTGACGATCTACAAGTGCTGAAAAGTTGATTGCACTGCGTGCCAGAGTTTTGCTAAAGCAAATATTGTTTAATAACATTTTTAAAAATAAAATTTACTGATTACACGCGCGACTGCCACAACGACAACGACAACGACATCGAGAACGCCAGCGTCGGTGTCAGCGAGGCAACCAGTGGGACATCGGCCTCGGACCTATCCCAAGACAAAATACAACCAGAACAACAACAACAAAATTGAAATAAAAATAGAAATGAAACAAAAAATTGATATGCCCCACACTCGTGTGGCTCGGAGAGGTTTACTGCTGTGAGATATCAGAAAAGAAATTATGTTTTAAAAAATTTGACTCATTTTGTTGATGCGACGTCGCATCACACCACTAACCGCATATTGCGTCCCACCTGGATAAAATGCATAACCTCCATGATCAGAATGAATATCAGAAAGTTTTCGAGCGACTGCCGCAACAGCGTGTAGACCACTTGCTCGTTCTGCGAGCGATCGCTAGAGACCCACACCAGATAATCATCGCCCAGGGCATCCTGAATCGAGCGATTCGTATACCTATAGGGATACAACAGATGCACTCCAATCCGCCAGAACAGCACAAAAAATATGCTGGGACTGTTTGCCATTCGATTATCAATTCGATTTGGAGAGAGCACTTTCTTTACACACTTACGCCATGTCCAGCCTTAGGGCAGCAGCCTTTTAATTAATCTGCCTTCCCCTGACTTTATTATGTTTGTTGGCTTTTTTCCCTTTTGTTACTTGTACAATGAAATTTTGTATATGCTTACGTCCAATTCGTAAAAAGGCTGCTTTTGTAAACAGTTTGAGCATATATTTATTTATATACTTTATATATGTAATATAGATAAAAATCTTTGATTTAAATTTCAGCTTTTGAACGATTTCAAAAGGCCGTTATTTAGCTGGTTTGAGACCTAGCTAAAGTGTTAGCTAAGACAGCACATGCCAGAGCGAGATAGCTGCATGAGTTGCGCTGAGTTGTATAGCAAGCAGCTTTAGAAAGCCGCATTTAAAAAGTAAAAGTGAATGAATATAAAAATTAAAAGCAAATAAATAACACATATAAGAAATACAAAAATATATGCTGCATTTACTCAGACAAGGCAATTAAAGTGGACCAAGGACCACACACTACAGTATAATCACAATCCTTAGGCAGCTGCTGCATAGCATTAAAACTATCCAAATAGGCCGATTTGGGCGGCTGCTGACCAAGTTGTCCGTGTGCACACCAGCCACTGGCCCAGAGTCGACCACAACGGCGCTGGATGAGCGTGTGCCGTGAGCCTGCGTAAGCCTTTACAGGAGCACACAGATCAGCCTCTGCCTCAACTGCTGCACAGCATGCTGGCAAATCCTGCAATTGGGGCAAAGGATAGACCGTGGGCTCCTTAAGCAGCCCATCCGGTTTCATGACGCGCATGCCCAGCTGTCCATTGCAATTCCAGCCCCACACATAGAGATCGCCAAATGCGGAGATAGCTGCACTGTGCCAGCCACCGGCCGCAATGTGTGTTATCTAGCAAATAGGCATTAGTTGAATAACGAAGATAACAAACTGACATACTGACAAAATTAGTCATGAGTCTATTTGCTCACCTTAATGCCCGCCAGTGGCTCGAGTAAAAGCGGACGCTCCTCCACGCCCAAACTGTCGTGACCCAGTTGCCCACGTCTGTGAAGTATGCAAATGCCTTAAATCTTAGTCAAATTAACGATAGTGAAATCTTACAGTCCGTTGCCCCAACTGTAGACATCGCCATTGCCGTTCAGTAGCAGCGCGTGCTCGTGTCCACACTCCAGCTGCCGCACTCGCCACGAGCCCTGCGAAAAGCGATGAAGGCAACTGGGTATGCTGTACACAGCATTCCCTGCACTGATGGCCACATTGATGTGCGAGCCACAGGCAATGTGGGTGATGGAGATTTCCTCGGCTTCCTTGGCCTGGCCAAATATGTTTCGCTTTGCAGGAGGTGCTTCTAATTTGACGGCCTGCAGTGTAGCATTCAACTCCGCTCGCAGCTTATATAACTGGCCATTCTGTAGCAACACCAAGCAATGGGCATCGCAAGCAGCCAAAGCTGTAATCTCTTCAGTTGCCTGCACTTCCAAAGTTTCTTCTGGCTTGTCGGCTAGCAATCCTTGCAGCCACAGTTTCTTGCCCACAGCATAAGCCGTGTAACGCCAGCTCAGAGCAAGTATTATTCTCCCATCGCTATCATCCGACAGACTGATTTCTACCAAGGATTTAAACATACAAAATTAGCATTTAATTTGAGCACGTATCAACTTGTTGCACACTTACGAACCGGTTAGGGCATTGACTCGACCGGAAGTGCGTTCCGTGTTGCTCGCATTGTGCTGACCAAATGCATTGAAGCCCGTAAATAGCAACCGTCGTCCCATCTTCCGCTTCTCGGAGAGCGTTTGCGCAGCGGGGCGATTCGATTCGAAGCGGGGCGCTACCTGCGTCTGCTCTGTTGCTCTATTGTGTTTGGTCGACCGTTGTTCAGTTGCTAGCTAGCATTGCACCTGTAATGTTGTCGGCGATTTTGGTGGTGGTTTTTAATCAGTTTTTCAAATTCGAGTGCTAGAGTTCAAATTAATTTAACCGATCGTCGCTGAGCGTGCCAGTATTGTTATTGTTATTCATCAAAATGGTAGGTTGTACGCCCACTCATTCCATATCGTTGAGCAAACAAAGGCTTGAATAATTGTAGTTTTTTGTAATATTATTAAATCGCCTCAAATTATCCAATTTATAATTTGTTTATTATTTGTTGTCGTCATGGCAACTTGTGCATGTGAGCATATCGATAACTGACGCTCATTGCCAGCTGTTGCTGAAGAAGTGTGACCAGCTGTAAAAGCTCGATAGCTCAAGCGATAATATCGATTTGCATAAAGCGCGCCCGTTAAACGAGATTCAAACGTGAGAGCTTTAATGTTTAGCTCATAATGTTTAGCTGCAGTAAATTCATTCATTCATTTACTCTTTAAATATTCATTTTATTTACATATTTTTGTATATAGGGTCTACTTTCGCTGCTGCGCAAACTGCGACCCAATCCAGAGAAGGAGGCTCGTATTTTGCTGCTCGGCTTGGACAATGCAGGCAAGACAACAATTCTCAAACAGCTCGCTTCCGAAGATATAACAACGGTGAGTATTATGGAACAGATGCGTTCTTGCTTTCCTAATAGACTTTCCAATCATTCGCAGGTGACGCCTACCGCCGGTTTTAACATCAAATCCGTTGCAGCAGACGGCTTCAAATTGAATGTTTGGGACATTGGCGGTCAATGGAAGATTAGGCCCTATTGGAAGAACTATTTTGCCAACACAGATGTCTTGGTAACCAAGCCAAAGAAACTGATAGTCATCAGCTACTCTACAATGCTCTTTTTACTCTAATCAGATCTACGTTATAGACTGCACGGATCGGGCACGTCTGTCGGAAACAGGCAGCGAGCTCTTCGAGATGCTCATGGACAATCGATTGAAGAGAGTGCCGCTGCTGGTCTTTGCCAACAAGCAGGACCTGCCCAATGCCATGAGTGCCTCCGAGGTGGCCGAAGCGCTGGGTCTGGTGCGTCTGGAGGAGCGCAGCTGGGAGATCAAAGCCTGCACAGCTGTCGATGGCACTGGCATCAAGGAGGGCATGGATTGGGTGTGCAAGAATATGAAAAAATAATTTAAGCAGAAGAGGAAAATGTTTAATTCAAATCAATGCAAATGTGAATATTGTTTTGTTAGAAAAGAAAACGTAATTAAAAGTGTCCTTAAATATTAACTCATAAACTCTATGATTGAAAAGTTTTAGCCTTGTAGTATACAAATCTAAGTAGCTTAGAAGCTCGTATATGGCTAACACTTGAAAAAAACACAAACAAAAACAAAACAATCAAATAAATTTCCAAGCTATACAAAGTTATGACCACGCTCCTGGGCAAACTGCGCAAAGCGCCCAAGCCGGAGTTCAATGTGCTCATCCTGGGCCTCAACAATGCGGGCAAGAGCACCTTGGCGGCACGTCTCGGCCTGGAAACCGATGATGCCGTAAGAGCAAACTGATCTTTGATACCATATCATCTATTATATTTATACACGTAGGTCAAGCAGGTTACTCCGACGGTTGACCTAACAGAAAGGCATTTGAAATTTAAGAAAATGAAAGTTTGTTTGCGTGATTTGAGTGGTCAGTATAGAAAGCGTAAGTCGTGGCACACATTCTATAAGGATGCCAATGTATTGGTAAGTGGCACATCCTAGTCCTAGCCCAGTCCATACACTTCATTATAATTCTTGGCAGATCTTTGTTATCGACAGCGCGGATGCATCTCGCCTGAGTGAGGCACGCTGTGAGCTGTGCGAGGTTCTGCTGGATGAGCGACTCTCGCATGTGCCGCTGCTGCTTTTGGCCAATAAACAGGATGCCTTTGGTGCTCTGCCCGGCTCCATGATTGTTGAGCTGCTAGGCCTGAATCGCATCGAGGATCGTCCTTGGAAAATATACGAATGCTCCTCACTGGCAGGTGTGGGCATCGATGTGAGTGGAGATTTATAGAATATATAGTATATATTAAATATATATTGAACTGTTTCTGCACCTTAGAGCACCGTTGATTGGATCTACGAGCGATTGAAGAAACTGCGGCCAGCTAGTCTTTTTAGTAGGTTTTTTACTCCTTATTTTTTGTTTGGGCCCACATGTTTGTTGGATCGTCGACCACGGGGCATGGACGATTAATAAAATTTATGTAACTGGCACACATCGAATAATCTATTATTCATTTCGAATTCAATTCGAGCAACAACAACTACAGGTCGAAGAAGAATGACAACAAATAGGCCATGGCACACATCTGGGCAAGAAGAAGAGAATTTATACTGAGTTTAAATACATTTCCTTTCGATAACTAAAAATTAATGTTGCAACATTTATTTTGGATTTAAGATGTTCTCAACAACGAAATTTTAATACTCTTACAAAAACAGATTATCTTAATGTTAACTTGAATCAGCTGTAATATTACAATACGAAATGTAGCTAAAACCCCAATTCAAATAAATGTACAAAAATGTTGAACTTGACTTGTAATAGACTCAGCAAAGCTCTATCTAGTATATTTGTTTTTGCTTTTAGCTTCGATGAGCTTTAATAACAGTTCGAAAATGTCGTTAGAATTGTTGTCATGTAATTCTATTCCGCAAGGGTAAGCGTGTGTGTGTGCGTTAACTTAGCATAAAGAACGAAAGAGAAATAAAGCTAAAGCATTGACTTTGACCACGCCACTGCGAGAAGAGCGACACACTAAGAATGTGTGTGTAAAAAGAAAGTGGGTAGAAAATATAAACAAAGTTAAAAGCCAACAACACTGCCATAGAACAGCGCAAAAGTATTTCTACACAAAAAAGTATTATACACACACACGCACACACATCATGTACGTGTTTATGCGGGCAGCAAACTGACGTGGACGGCCCAGCACACACAAGGCGCAGGCGTGAAGAAGCTTAAGGCCAAAGAGAGTAGGAGAGACAGAGTGAGATGGAGAGAGCGCGCGTGATCAAAGCAAAAGGAGAGCGCGCACAGCGAACACAGCTGTGCTCGAGGTCGAATGCAACATGTTGCATCGGCCCAGACGAGCGACTTAAGAAGTGTTACACACTGACTTCGAAGCACAGAAGAAAGAAAGTTTTCGTCTGGGTTGGCTGTGTTTGCTGCGCTACGGGCTTGGACACGGGCATACCTACATACACATATACATATACATATATAGTATATGTTTATTCATATTTTACTGTAGCAGCATAAGAAACGATTTGGGATTTTGTCTACCAATTTTTCAAGTCAGTGAAGCGTCGGTTGTGTTGTTGTTGTTGTTGTTTAATTGGCCCAGCAAGAAAAGAAATAATATATATACAAAAAAAAAAAGTATCTCAAGTGTGTGATTGTGAAAGTTCTTGCCGAAAAAATTATAAAGCAACAAAATGTATATGAAACGAGCGCTGCTTCTGCTGGCGTTGCTGTGCGCACAGCCGTTTGGCCATATGGCCGAAGAGGAGTCGAATCCATTGCTGGATATGGCCTCTGTCTTTATACAGGAGGCATTGTCCAATAATGGTGGCGGCGGTGGAGGCGGTGCGGCCGGCGGCGGTGGCGCTGGGTTGGCTGGAGTGGCATCCCTAATCGGCAGCTTCATGCAGGCCAATGGCAAAGCTGGAGGAGGCGGTGGTGGCGGTGGAGGAGCCGCCATGCAAATCCTTTCGGGCCTGGGCAGCATGCTGGCCAACAATGCACGTGGCGACAATGGAGGCGGTGGTGGCGGTGGCTTCGATCCCTCCATCATTGGCAATGTCCTAGAGATGTTCACCCAAGGCGATGACGAGGATACCGGCGATGCACAGAAGCGCAGCAACGGTGGCAGCAGCGGCGGCGGCGGCGGCGGTGCTGGCGCTGGTATTGGCCTGGACACCATTCTGCAAGTGGCATCTGCTTTTATGGGCAACCAAGGTGCTTCCGAAAAGCCCGCCACTCTCCCACATCAGAAGCAAAAGAGAGCCGTCAAGGAGGAGGAACCGGAGACAGAGAATGGCTTCATGAATCTACTGCCACTAATCATGCAGGCAGTCAGCTCCTTTGCCGGACCCGAGGGTCAGCACACACAAGAGCGCCATAAGAGCCATGCCTGGGTCCTGCCACCATTCCTGGAGCATGTGCACGTGCTGTGGGACCATTTCTCCAACTCCGAGCTCGCGGATGCGCTGTACGAGAAGTCGGGCGTCAACAAGATAATGAAGGTAAGTGACATATTCCAAATTTTATTATTACTCGGAAAAAAACGAGGGTCAAATGAGAGCGCTGTAATATGACATCGATTACTTATTCATCGATATATGTATATTTCCTATTTGTTTAAAGGGCTTCAAGGGTCGCGATGGCAAAGTCGATTACGATAAACTGTTCGAGTCACTGAACAATCAATCCTTCCGTCGTCGCTGGATCAAATCGGCCACTTTGTATTTGGCTGACTGGGCCAGCTATATAGCCAATCCGGAAAACTATCTCAGGTGAGCGTTTGCCGGGTGATCGATGCGTGTTAATTGTGGAACACGATTCTCTGTCTTAACGGTATTAAGCTGTTTAGCACCCTAATGTGATACGATTCTAACTCTCAGCGATGCTTACGTCTAATTGCAATACAAAGGCGAGTACGCAACAGCTGCGTGCTGCTGTTGTTGTATCTGCCTGTTGAATTACCGTTAGCTGCTACCTGTTTGGCATCGAACATGTTTGAAGCCAGCTCGCTTGCGCGCTCACTTACCTTTTGACACACTTTTTTAGTGCTGGCAGCTTTTAGAACATGGTTGTTAATCTGACTGGTCAACAACAATAAGAAGAAGAGAATGTAGAAGAGGAGAAGAGAGAATTCAAGTCCAAATCCAATTGCAGGCTTCGCTTTTTCGGATTTGGGTGTGCGCGCACGCGTACATGAATGTGTGTATATGTGCGAGTGTGTGTCGGCTTGCATGTCTTCGAGTGTGTGTGTGTGTGTGTGTTGTGTGTTACAGTTACAACGACGATGGCATCATTAAGCATACAAATAAACCATACGAATGCCAGAACGGTTCATTTAGTATGCATGGTTGTTGTTGTTGCTGTTGGCAAAACCTGTTTGGATGAGGAAGTGGGCCAAAGGCAAAGTAAATACTTGAAAAAGCGCCGAGCCGCGAGTATTTGGGTCAAGCTGACTCAAGACTGAATAAAAATGCAAAATTTTTGGCAATTATATTAATTATACACGCCCCCGCTTATCATCAGCATATTATCATCAACAGCATCGTCATTATTATGATCATCATTGTTATTAGACAACAATAATAACTTCCACTTTCTAGCGGCCCTTTCACTCGAATAATGCTGCGTCAGCATTATATGAGCAACTATTTGATTTTCCTTTTCTTTTTTCATTTTTTATCTTATTGCTTTTTGCACTTTCCACAGATACTTCCAGACGGCGCAAATCATGTTTAACGGTCTATTGAAGTCTCAAGGTTATCCCAAGCAGACCTATTTCGATCCGGCACGCCCCAGCGAAACCATTTCGAATCTCTTAAACCACGTGGCCAAACACCATTTGAATGTGAAAATTGATTCGCGTCAATACGTGAAGCCCGCTGTTGGCTATGCCAAGGAGCTGCTCAAACTGGGCCAAGCACGTGGTCTGCTGCAGTTCAATGCCACCGAGATCAGCGATCGATTGACGGATACGCTCAACCTAGAGGTAAGTTCATGCCACAGAACCGAATTGGAAAACAGAAAACGAATCAAAGCCAAGCAGATAGCACAAATGCAATTAATTACGCTACAACAAATTTTCTCTTTTCCCATTTTTCTTCTGTTTCTACGATTGCTCGATAAACGCACGAAAACAGGTTATCGAACCGGTGCTAAAAGTCCATCGCGCCTACAGATTCATCTCCAAGTCGCCGCAATGCGATCGCTATGTGCTTTGTGAGCTAAATGCAGCCGCTCTCGAACAGCAACAGCAGCAGGAATCGAAGAAATCGACGAAGACAACAGCCGGCGGTCTCATAGCCGGCGTTAGTCCGAAAATCGTTAAGATCGGCAGCATGGGTGCCGCGATCTTCATTAGCACTGAAACCGGTACACCATTCTGGACGCTGTTCGGTGTAATCAATGCGCCATATAATTGCGAGGTGAGCATCCGTCTCTATAGCCATTACAATTGTTGTTACCGTTATATATTTGGTATTTGTTTCGCTCACCTCACCCCTCCAGGCTAAATATCCCGTCGACTGCAACGGCTTCCACGAGGGCGAGGCCAAGGTGACCACAGAATACGTGCACAACGAGTTGTAGTTGCCCCAAACTACCAACGACGACTGCTAAGCGTGCTTATTAGAATGATATAGATGTAATTGAAATGATTAAATGATTTCTCAATGTAAATAGTATTACGAACGGCAATAAATCTTAATGTAACTGGAAGTCGTATGATGTATGTCTTGGTTGAGGATGTAAATAATCAAGTTTCAAGGTAACGAGGTAATTTATATTTGAATAATAGATCAAATTACTCTTTAAAAAACATATTCATATTACAAAAAGTAAAATATTTTATTAAATTAATAATAAAATCTAAGTATTTTCAAATAATCTAATTCTTATATAAAAATCGAATATGCAAATTTAAATAATAATAATTTTTAACAATGTATATTTAATTTTTGTATTCATTTTATATTCATATGTATAGCTTATCATATGTAATGTAAATTAAATATTAATTATATGCGGGAGATTTCATATATAACCTACTTATGGATCTATTAATAGAAGTATAAAATTTTTATAATTTTTAAATAAATAATTTAACATATTAAAAAAAAAAAGTATTTATATACATACTAATTTTTATTTCTATATACATACTAATTTTTTTATCATTAAAATATGTTTAGATTTTAAAAATTATTTTTATAGTTTCTATATGCATAGTGAATATATGTATATCTTCAAGTTCTTTTATTGAAAAATTCTTTACACTCATCTATTCTTTGTATACTCATTCATGAAAGTGACTTAGTATATTGTGTATCCATTGCTAAGTTCATTGAACAGCAAATCATTTAAGACTTTAAACAGATTAAATAGGTCTGCTTGCCCGCCTATATAATTAACTCTTCTTTTGAAGCAGATAAAAGTGGCACGATTCAAGCTACTTAAACTACAATAAAGATAATTCTGGGCATTTTAACGACAATTGAAAATCATTAACCTCTACGTAATACCATAAGTATCGGATACCAAATTAACCAAAACCAACCCCGACTAATGTGGGTGGGAGCCATACATACAAATCTGTTTGCTATAAAATCAAAGCTGATAAAACTGGTTTGATAAAAGTTGCTTGAACTGCAATATAGTTAATTTCAGGTACTTTAACGACAACTTAAATAATTAACCCTAACTGGATAAGTGCCTAGCTAGCTCTATTCCATGTCTCTTTGAAACATCATACGTACATAGTATAGTACCAAATTAAGCCGTAAACAACCCCAACAAAACGCCAGATAATGGGCGTGGGGTAAACCAACTTGGACGGATTTGTGCCGGGACATTAGACATTGAGCTTTAAGCATTGAGCGGTGAGCGGTGAGCGGTGAGCGGTGAGCACTTGGCTAACAATTTGAACTGCTGCAGCTAAAATTCGCGATGGCAGCGAACCGGTTTTTGTTTTTCGGTTGGTGCAAAAACAAGTTCATGCTGCGGAAAACTTAGATGGATTCCCGTTAGCCTCACTTTCACCGCACGCTTGGGCTGACTTTCCACTTGGCTGTTGCAGCCAGTCGTTGGCTGAAGGTGCAAAGAAACGGTAGCAACGCCATCATGCAGCTCACCTACCGGGAATTGGATGCGGATATAGTGCGTCGCACGAACGCCGTGTTTCCAGTGCAGGATTGCTTCGTGGAGGTGCTGCCCGATCAGCTAATAATACCACGCAAGTATATCGAAATGGGCGAGTCCATACGCGACTTGCCCATCTACAAGGATGATGTTTGGATGGTGTCGTACCCTCGCACCGGTTCGACATGGGCGCAGGAGATGATCTGGCTGCTGGGGCATCAGCTGGACTACGAGGCGGCCAAGCAGGATTTGCGCATGCGCGCACCCTTGATCGAGCTGTCCGCCCTGTTCAGCGCGGATCATCATCAGTGGGTGTCGTACGTATAAGAGATCCATCACCACTTCTTACAGGAATACAGGTATAGCTTTAAGTCTCCCACAGCGATGCCTTTGGCAACACCGTGGAGCTGGTTAAGAATCTGCCCCGCCCACGCTATGCACGTTCGCATCTCTCCTGGCAGCTGCTGCCCTCGCAGTTGGACACGGTCAAACCCAAAATTGTGTACACTGCTCGCAATCCGAAGGATCTGTGTGTATCCTACTATCACTACTGCAAGCTGCTCCATGGCATCAATGGAGACTTTGAGCAATTCGTGGAGCTCTTTCTGGGCGGGCACACGCCCATGGGCTCGTATTGGAAGCATGTGCTGCCCTTCTGGAAGCGCAGCTTCGATGAGAACGTTTTGTTTATCAAGTACGAGGATATGGTGCGTGACCTGCCCGCCGTGATAAGCCGGTGTGCTCAATTCCTCAATGTATCGGAGCTGCTCAATGAGGAGAACATGAAGAGCATCTGCCAGCATCTGAAGTTTGACAGCATGCAAAGCAATGGGGCCATCAATATGGAGAAGTTGATTCCGCAGCAGGAGACAAAGTTCATACGCAAGGGCAAGGTCGGCGACTGGCGGAATCACATGACCAATGAAATATCGGAACGTTTTGATTCCTGGTCCGAGCAACATTTAAGGGGAAGCGGCTTAAAATTCGACTACGATTAAGCCAATACAGATACATACATATGTACATACTTATGGTATGGTACTCAACGCTAGTTTAAATGGCACCTTTTTTCACTTACATATACATACATTTGTATACATGAAAATGTACATATATACATACATATAGCGGGTATACTGGATTTCAAGTTTTTACGTTTGCTGCCATCTGAATCTATGTATTTACATTGATCTGATAAGTTATTTTCACCACAAAGCAGCTGTAAGCGAACTCAGCTGTAAACACAACTCTTGTCTGTAAACGCTATGACGTCACAAAATCAAGCTGCTTGAGCGCGGGTTGAGCTTTATAAGAAAAGTTAAGCAATTTGAGTATTATCACTAACCAGACAACATGGTTAAATTGGTTAGTGGTATATTTCAGCTATTCATATTATTTAACTTATTGAATTCGTAATATCTAATTCATATATATTATATACAAACTATTATGTTTATCTAATTTTATACAATTATATTGAATACATTCATATTTAAAACAAATAAAATATGGTGTTTGACAAATTATTTGTTTTAATCAATATTTCAGTCACCAAATGATTTAGTGTTTTAATTTTCGTTCGTTTCTCAGTCGCTTTACATGCTTATGCACCTTCATATTTGCAAGCATTCTGGCATTGCACATTTCGCATTTAAGAGCGAGCGAGTTGCATTTTGCAATTCACCACTCTGTTATTGAGTAAGCTGGGCTGCTAAACAGCAGCATTGAATTTATTTGTTTTGTTAAATTTCTTGGTCGAAAATAAATGTAAATATGTAAATAAAACACTTATCATTTGTTACTAACCTAACTGAAGCGAATTGCATTTTGAACAAAGTCAGCGAGATTTACCGGTAAAAATACTGCATGCTGTTATTAACAGAACAGCGCCATGTTAAGTTTGCGAAAACCATAACATAAAACAAACAAAGAGAGCGCAACATACTAGACAAACTACTGCAGCGCTGCAGTTTTGCATCGCATTTCTTTGTTATAACAACAAGTGTTCGCAGTTAAAATACATTTGTATGCCAAAAGAAAGCATTGTTAAATAATCTCAGCAATTAACTGTTTGCCTGGGCAACAATACCCGTGTAGTGTGACTCATCAAAAAAGAAAAAGAAAAAAAACAAGAAATATTCACAGGGTAATTTTTCACAATGGCCGCCAACAACAATAGCAGCAGCAACAACGAAATCGAGTCCACCGATCAGGTAGGCATACGCATCGAGGCCGCCACCAATACAGACGACTTAACCGATGCCTTTGGCTCCGTGGGCACGAGCAGCACCAGTACATCGACCTCAACAGCTTATAAGCAAAGCCACTTTGGTAGCGGAGCCATCGGTCAGCTGGCCTCGAATGGCTACAGTTCATCTGGCTATCACAAGCATGTGGCCAAAATGGTGACTGAACGACATGCTGCCGAGTACAATATGCGGCACAAGAATCGCGGCATGGCCATCATCTTCAATCACGAGCACTTCGATGTGCCCACCTTGAAGTCGCGTGCGGGTACAAATGTGGACTGCGAGAACCTGTCTCGAGTGCTCAAGCAGCTGGATTTTGATGTCAGTGTGTACAAAGATTATCGCTATCAGGAGATTATGAGCACCATTAAGTATGCCGCGTCACAGGATCACACGCATAACGATTGCATATTGGTGGCAATACTCTCGCATGGTGAAATGGGATATATCTATGCCAAGGATACGCAATACAAGCTGGACAACATCTGGAGTCACTTCACTGCCAATCACTGCCCCACACTGGCGGGCAAGCCCAAGTTGTTCTTTATTCAGGCCTGCCAGGGTGACCGTCTGGATACGGGCGTCACCATGCAACGTGGTCGCACCGAGACGGATGGCGATTCCTCCATGAGCTACAAGATTCCCATCCATGCCGATTTCCTGATCGCCTACTCCACCATACCGGGATTCTACTCGTGGCGGAATACCACTCGTGGCAGTTGGTTCATGCAGAGCCTCTGCGCCGAGCTGGCCGCCAATGGCAAGCGTATGGACATTCTCACCCTCCTGACCTTCGTCTGCCAGCGTGTCGCTGTCGATTTCGAGTCCTGCACACCGGATACTCCAGAGATGCACCAGCAAAAGCAAATACCCTGCATCACAACGATGCTAACGCGTATTTTGCTGTTCAGCGATAAGGAAAAGTCACCGGCTGGACGCAATTAATTATTTACTATAAATACTACAGCTGACTAATCTGAGCTGCTGCTGAGTGAAGCAGTGTGATACAAAAACAAACAAACAAAAGTTGGATATGATAAGACCTCGAAAAAAAAACACGAAAATTTTTGCAATTTTTTACACCATTTTTAAAGATCCTATTTAGAGCAATTTTCCTATGCCAGCTCCTGCCATGTCTTTATGCTATGTGTCTATTGTCCGTCATACTTTATATATATATACATACATATATAATTATATAACAATTTATATCTCTTAATATTGTTAAGCGCAAAATATAATCTCTAAATTTTTACACACATTTTTTATACTTTTATAAATACTCCAAATAATGTTAGAATGACAAAACAAAGAACAATTAGTTTGATTTGCTAAATAAAGTATTTTAAATTAAATCAATTGGCCTTTGCTTTGCTTGTAACTCGAATCACACCATTTAGGAACGTGCACGACCGCAAGTGAAGGAAATTGTACCGATTTAGGTGCGTCAAGTTGAGCCACGTTCGCTGAAAAGGAATTGACGGATATGTGACAAAATTGGCCAGTGGACGACCTCGTGGCACCTTGAACATCTATTGTGAATGGTCGCACATGATATGATATTTTAGTAATATATGCAGGTATGTGTAGAATTATTCTTGAACAGGCTCAACAACCATGTCAATTAACATAAATATGTATGTATGTATGTCCTTTAATTGCAAGCGCAAGTCAAAATAGTTTCAAAACATCGATAACAAACAGATAAAACGTATCGAACTTCAATATTTGAACTTGCTATTTTCGCACATCTCAAAAGCAACTAAATTGGCAAGCTGTGAAATAGTTTACTTTTAAGATTAACACTAAAGCTTGTATATATACATATGTATACACATTTAATTTAATTAATATTCAACATCACATTTCACTTTGAAATTAGGAATCGTATCCACGGAGTAAAATGCGCAGCAAAGCGACGTGCGTGAGTATGTATGAGTGTGTGTGTTTTTCTATTAATATATGTACATATATACATATGTATGTATGCATGCATAGCGACAGGTTGACAGAAAAATGGTACGGAATACAGGGTATTTCACAGTCACAGTCGTTTTTTATGTTAGCATCACTTCAATTTATTCGTTAAGGCTTGACACGACAGATTCCAAAAATAAAAAAACATTGAATTTGACTTAAAGCACTATGGGGACGTTGGCTCTCTCAATCGGCACATCAATCGTTAGAGGCTAGATAAATGCACGTTTCTGATAGAAAGTAATTTAAATTCAAAATCAAATAGAACGTAGAATTTAGCTCACAATTTTGATAGGTTGCTCGCTTAGATGTGACCGCCAGCCTTTAGCTTGGCCACCAGAGCATCCACGTCGGCAACGACGGCGCCCGCTTGGCGCACTGGTGGATCCTCAACAGATATAATCTCAATGCGTGGCGTAGTATCAACGCCCAGATCTTTGGGCGTCACCTTCTTCAGTGGCTTCTTCTTGGCCTTCATGATGTTAGGTAACGTGGCATAACGTGGCGTATTCAAGCGCAAATCCGCGCTCAGCACCGCTGGCAATTTGGTTTTGATGGTCTCCAAGCCGCCGTCAATTTCACGGGCAATCGTTAGGCCCGCATCCGTCTTCTCCACCTTGTTGCAGAATGTGCCCTGGGGCCAGTCCAACACGGCGGCGGTCATCTGTGCCGTCTGATTGGCATCATCATCAATTGCCTGCTTGCCCAATATAACCAAGTCGGCCTTCTCGTCCAGTGCCAGCTTGGCAAGTATTTTGGACACATGAATCGGCTGCAACAGATCGTATTCGGCGGCTGGCACCTCAACGTGCACGCCACGATCTGCGCCCATGGCCAAGGCAGTGCGGATGACCTCTTGCGATTGCGTGGGACCCACAGAGACAGCAATCACCTCAGAGGCCAGCTTCTTCTCCTTCATCTTGACGGCCTCCTCGACGGCGATCTCGTCGAAGGGATTCATGGAGTGCTTAACACCTTGAGTAACAACGCCATTTTTCTCCGGCTTCACGCGCACCTAGGCAAGTCCCAATCGAAAGACATTTAATTAAGAATAATAAAAACGATTACGCAAAACGAAGCGCAACAAGTGATAAGAGGAAGAACCTAACGGAGCTCCATACTAAATTTACTTACCTTAACGGCATAGTCGATCACACGCTTTACACCAACCAAAACACGAGCCATTTTCTAAGAAATTAGAAATCAATAATTATATATGTAATTTTATTAATCGTGCTCTATGTTAATTTACCTTCCGAGCAACAGCAGATATTGTTAAATATGAGAGGGGGTGGTTGGGGGTCCAAAGGTTGTATTCGACGCAGCGTTGCCACTCCCAGAATGGCGTGGCCACACTGTTAAACATCAAGCTGATCATTAAAGATGGTATACTGGTCGCAATTATTGAGACTAAAAGATATATTTGCTATATTATCATTGATCATTTATATGAAAAATATATAAATATATTTATTTATATTGCAAAATAAAATGTGCAACATAGAAGAAGGTTGTTTGCTTGCTGATTTTTGCGTGGCATATGCGTTGCGTACCCTGCTTGAGCGCGCAGCTTAACAGCTGTTTGGCCAAATTTTTTTTTAGCATAAATTAAAGTGAAAGTGTGAAGCACAGAGTATTTCGGAGGAGCTATCATTCCATATACAACACAATTCAAGACTTAAAAAGATGACCACAAACGCTCCGCTTATTATGCGAATAATGGCATTGTCCATTAACACGGCCAAACGGGCTGGCGTAATCATACGTGATGTCCTCAAGCAGGGCGATCTCGGAATCGTGGATAAGGGCAAGAATGATCCGCAGACAGAAGCCGACCGTTCGGCACAACGATGCATCATTGCATCGTTGGCAAAGAAATTTCCTAGCATAAAGATTATCGGTGAGGAGGGTGGCTCCGATTTGAATGTATGCGATGAATGGTTGGTGAGCGAACTGGATGAAACATTCCTCAGGCAAGACTGCCCGGCGGATTGGAGGGATGCACAACCGGAGGACTTTGTCATATGGGTTGATCCCTTAGATGGCACTGCTGAGTATACACAAGGTATACACTCGAACAATGAAACCAAATTCAATCTCAAAACAGATTATATTATAGGATTTGTGGAGCATGTGACGGTGCTCATTGGCATAGCCGTAAAGAACTCAGCTGTGGGTGGCATTATTCACCAGCCATTTTATAAACAATCCAGCGGCGAGCTGGGCCGTACCATTTGGGGTCTCAAAGGCTTGGGCACTGGCGGATTTACGGCTGTCAAACCGCCGGCAAATGAATTTATTATTACAACCACCCGCTCGCACTCGAATGCACTGCATCAAAAGGCAGTGGATGTATTCAATGCCAGCAAAGTGCTAAAGGTGGGCGGCGCTGGCTTCAAAGTGTTGCAGCTGCTCGAGGGCAAGGCACACGCTTATGTCTTTGCCACGCCCGGTTGCAAGAAATGGGACACTTGTGCACCGGAAGCTGTGCTAGAGGCCAGTGGTGGAACCCTAACTAACATCAATGGCGAGCACTACGAGTACCATGAGAATGTGGAGCATGTCAATGGACGGGGAGTGCTTGCCAGCGTTGGCAACAATCACCAAGAGCTGGTGGAGAAGATCCCGCTAGAAGTACGACAAGCCGTAGGTACTAAACAAACGTAATCCGTTATAGAATTTCTTTATTTTTGCTTTGTATTTTGTTTTTGTTTTTGCACTAAGCACATACAATTATAAATTAAGTAATAACAGTGAGAGAGAAGTAAAAATTTGGATAATGCTTTATCAATTATTAAAAAAGTACAAGATATACAAATAATTATTATAATCGTGAACGTGAATCGACAGTTTTACTTTTCGGAACTGCTGTTGATGGAGCTGTTGTTGGAATTGTTAACGAACCGATTGCGCTTGGCCTTAGCCACTTTGCAGGAGTTGACGGAGGCGGCAAAGCGCAGCGATTTTACAGATTCCTGAAAGCAATCCTGGAATGGTGAGACATTGATAAACATGAGGGTCTTGGAATTACCACCCAATGCCGGCATCAACAAATGTGTCAGCTTTGAGTTACGATACGGTATGTGATCCTGTTTTTGGAGCAGCGCCAAAATCACATTCGTCAGTTCGGAGAGCGAACGATTTATGTTTTTGGTTTCGGTCATTCGGATGCTGGTCTTTGGCGATTCCGAGCCGGCCAAATCGACTAAGTTGATTGATCCTATAGACGTCTCCTGTTTCTCAGCATGGTGGCCGATCAGTTCCAGCTTGGTGACCGCATGGGAGCGCGACGAGCGCTCGTTGCCCACTGTGGATGCTGTGGCACGATTCATTTTGGCCAACTCCATCAGCTGGCGCAAGTGATTGGGATCTGTAACCGTTTCCTCCGTTATGTTCGATACATAGATCTCATTCTTGTTGCAATTCTTGGCCATCCGGATTTCCATTTCCTTTTGATCATTGCTCAGCAGATCGTACAGCACTTCATTGTAGATTTCCAAAAATGTCGCCTTTATAACATATTCCCAGCCCAAATTACGATAGTTTCTAATGGAGTCAAAGAGTAGGTCGACTGTGCGTGGTATAACGCCCACATTGTCTGGCACACCATCCATCGTGTACGTCTTTCCACTGCCCGTCTGGCCGTAGGCAAAGATGCATATATTGTAGCCGTCGAGTGCTGACTGAATCAGTGGAGCAACCATTTCGAAAATATGAATTTGATTCGAATTGGGATGAAAGACCTGATCGAAATTGAATATCTGTTGGCCCATCTTGCTCTTGGCCTGGGCATCTAAGCTCTGCAGCTCCACTGTCGCCTCGTCATGGTATATCCAATTGCACATCAAACGGCCCGCTTCAGATTCTAGCGGCGGACGCACTCGGCAGAAGACTCTTATATTGCCGCGCAAATCCATGACGACGTTGTGCAGTTCCTTGCGCTCGATGTTCGACTGGAATAGTTGCTCCCTGCACGTATTCAGTTCGGCTGCCAACTGTTCATTGCTTCGTATGAGCTCCTCATTTCGCCTACGCAGATGCTGGACCTCAGTGGAGAGGAACTCATGCTCAGATTTAATATCCTGTAATACAGTATATGTAATCCCGTGCTCTGCCATGCATTAGCTCTGTTGGCTTACCTGATGCGTAACTTTAAGTTCTTGCAACTCCAGTCGTGTTTCACCCAATGTGCTGGTTATCATCTCAATTTTCTCCGTCTGCTGCTTCACCTGGCGCTGCAGACACTCGTTATCCGTTTGCGCATGCTTAAGCGTTGATTCCGTTTCAATTAGCTTGGCTTGCGTCTCTTCCAGTTGCATGGGCAATGATTCCAGTTCGCCCATGTCATCTACTTGCTTCTCATATTTTGTTTTGAGCGCCTTGTGCTTCTCCAGCAAGTCGTGAAAACGCGCTTTAAAGTCATAAGGAGCAATGCGCTTGGGTGCAGATGCGGCGCCACCAGCAGCGCTTGCAGAGGATTTCGATTTGTTAGTCGTCGCTGTCGCTGCTGCAGTGCGAGGCAATGGACGCTGAGACGTTGTGACGCTAGCCGGTGCAGGCGCCGACCCTGCAACAGGGCGTTTAACTGGTGCAGATCCGGCGCGAACCGTACGAGCCGCAGTGGTCTGACTCGTCGTTGTCGTTGGTGGTCCTGCAGCACGTCGGGGGAATTTCGTTGGTATAGTTGGCAGATTGGGCATACCGTTCCGCTTCAGATTCTGCCGCATCTCGCTTATATCACAAGCCGAACGACTGCGTCGCAATTTCGCCCGGTTCGTCGCACTCGTCGATTTCACTGGATCGGGCGAAGCGGCTCGAACTGTGTGTTCGATATGATTTAAAGTCAAATAATGAAATAAGGAATAACAAAAATATAAAGACTTACCTCCGTGTCCTTGTCGCTTCAATGTCTGCGGTATGATGTTTTGCAAGTCTCTCGTTAGCGGCTGAATTGTTGTGGATCCACTGTATGTGGAATTCGCATTTGTAGCCGCTTTTATACGATCAGTGGGTAATATTTGTTTAATTGACGGCATGGGACGCTTTAGACCCGTAGGCTTAGGTAAACGTGATTCCATTTTAGTTTTGTCCTATTTACGTAAATTGTTTTTCAAGAAGTCCAATTCGGCGATCCGCAAATCCAAGCGACGCCAATTTTACATTCGCGCCGTTAATTTTGGATGTAGGGCTGCATAGATGTATCGATATTGGTATCAAGAGTAATCAGTGTCCAGTTAGTTTTTTCTCGATTTGGCGTTTTCTAGCACTGTTTAGATTTGATTTTTTCGAAGGCGGTTTTATATTTTGTAGGCTTTTTGCCTACAGCACTTGATAATTTTTGCAATTATTGAGTCATGATATTCCCTTCATTAATGTATTATTCAAAAAAAGGAACCTTAAAAATAAATAGATAGCATAAAGCAACATTAATTAACCTATTATGCAGTTATTTACCTTAAAACGCAAGGATTTACAATTAAAAGTTTAAAAACGAATTATGACAAATCGATAACAATATAAATTTTAAAACTGTGTATAGTATGATATTAACGGCAGGCTAGTCATTCTGGTTTCTTAACAAATCAAAAATGAGATATTTGTGTTTATTTCAGACATGTCTAAGTATTCAAATGCAAATTAATTTGATGCGTGCACTGGAAATAGCTTATCGCATATCTTCGATAACTTGTAAATGCGATAATAAAATGCTTGCTATGGAAACATGGCAATAGTAAAAAAAATTAAAATTTGATTTGTGCAACAACAAAAAAAATATAAAAGAAGAAACGCTCGAAGCAGGTCCGCCAGCGACCACAAAAAATAGATTTCGTGATGACGGTGCATGGGCATGCCGAGCTCAAGGAGATGCAGATTTTTGAGCTTCGTCCGCTTATTACGAATTTCAGCTGTAAGCTCTCCACCGTCACAGTCACACCGTTCGATGAAAAGCAGTTCCTGTGCCTGGTCAGCGAGGAAAATGAAATCGTGCTGCGTTATATCAGTGCCAGCGGTGGCCAGGAGGTGCTCAAGATGATCTCCTGGTTCCGACGCACCAATCGTGTCATACACGATGTCTGCTTTGATCCTGCTGGTATTTGGCTGCTCGTTCTGTGTAAGTATGTGTGCCGTTGTGTGCTGCTGCTAAGGGCAGCTGGTGCAGGTGTATGTGTGCTAGGGGTGCTAGGGTTGGGGGTTGCTACTACATAGTAAAGCCTAAAATTACTTTTGATGCTGTTGGTGGGAGTGTTTGAGTGTGTTTGTGTTTGAGTGTGTGCGATTTACATTATTGATTTTCTTGAACACATTTTGTTTTGATTGACTGCTTCGCCAGCGCGATGGGGAGGCAGGTCTATTAAAGTGTTACTGAACCCAGCGCTAACCATGCCCATTGCCCCCTATCTATCAACAGGTTTCGACAATACGCTGCATATTGTGCCTGCCCTGTCTATGGTCGATAAGTCCCACGATTTGGCCAGCTGTTCACTGTATAGCACCACACAGGTGACGTCCTATATAATACCATTTGTTGGCCCCCACGAATGCCCCAACTCGAAGAAATGTCCCAATTACTCGACGGCAGAGAGTGAAAGTCAGGAGCATCAATGGAACTTGGATCAGGTGGCTGAGCAAATGCAGCATGTTAAGCTGGACAAAGAAGCTGAAAATGTGGACGAGGAAGAACCCTTGGGGCATGAGCTCCCAGAGCATTTGTTAGCCAATCCCGATTCGATGGATATGCCCGGAGAATCTGTCCAAGTACAAGCTCCACCCTTTGATGCAACGGGCAATAGCCAGGTCATGGCCACCTCATTCATGGCATCCAAGACATGCCCGTATCCGCTGTCAGTGGTGTGGTGGAAAACGTATTATGGGCTGAATCGTGCCATCATTGGCTATTCGGATGGCTCTATTTGCTTCGTGGGCCTGAGTCCAAATTGCCCAATGATTGCCAGTACAGCCATTCAGACTGGTTCCGTGGTGCGTTTGACAATATGCAAGGACAACACTTTCGATGGAGTCATGCTGCTGGTGAGCTAATGTCACTGTTTCATGAAAGGAAGTCCATTAAATGTATTTTATCCTTCTATATGACCAGATCACATCCTCCGTAAAGGCACAGTTCAAGTTGCTGTTGGAGCAGAAGGCCATAAAGTATGTCTATCCTGGTGATAGTTCGCCAACGACTCGCGAGGGTGCGTGGCAGATTGTGATGTCTGTGCACGGAAAGAATCAAAGCGGACCTAGCTATGATGTCAGGCAAAGCAACAGCTCGGATCCGGCCTCGGATAGCAGCCAATTAGAAGAGGATGTTTTTGCCCCACCCGCCAGCGAAGAGGTTGCTCCAAGCACACAAGCAGTTCCGCCTTCCACCTGCGTAGATGAGTCCAATGTGGCGGTGGGCAACGAAGAATCCACAATACCGTCATCGTCATCATCACCGCCACCGCCTCCATCCTTTGCTGAGAGCACCGGCGTTCGTTTTCAACAGCAACAAATTGGCGTAAATAGCTTCGATGGCTTTTTGCCAGCCACCCGAGCACGACTGGCTTCGCTCAAAAGTCTTGGGTCCAAGAAATTGCAGGCCATCAAAATGCGATTATCCGATCAGCGGCAGAAAATAGATGAATGTAAGTGTGAATATATGTAAATTTATATATATGTGCGTCAATATATATTTATGTTTAATTGCAGTCATGCCGGAGGCAAACATGGGCACATTTGCTATTATGGACTCGCCATCGGTTACGCCGGAGCCTCTGGGGAATACGAACGGCTCGTTTTATAACATACAGAATCTGCGTAGCACTTATCTGTTAAGCGCCTTGCACAGCACTAACTGCAGCTTAACAGTGCATCGAATTGATATCAACCTGAAGCCATTGTTCATATATAAGATACCCCAGCACTGTGTGGATATCCTGATTAGCTCTAACATACTGTATGGCATACAATATGTGGATCTGCATCAGCGCAGCGAATCGGGCGCTTCGACGGCGGCATCGTCGCTCGAAGAGCCGCTGATGGCGAACACCGAGAAGGAGAGTCTAGATGCCGACACCGAGAAGCTGGAGCAGACGAATAAAAGCGACGAGACAAGCGCGACAAGCACTAGTAATGCGTCGAGCATCGATCAAAGCGATATGCCCACCAATGCGATCAATGCGGTTAGCGTGATCAGCAGTGCAATGGCCTCGCTGCACACCGCCGAAGATGATGTAAATTGTGCTGAAATAGTTTCCAATATATATACACTAATTCATTCTCTTTACCTATCCTCGCAGCGTTTCAATCAGCAGGCGCAGCTGGCGCTGTTTCGCTTTGAGCAGGAGACTGTGCTGCAGCTTTATCAAATGGCGCAATTTCGAAGTCTGGGTGGCAACAACAACAATGCCGAGTCTCTGACAAAGGAGGAGAAGGCAAAGGCATTCGAGATCAAGGACATCCATACCCCAATGGACTACGTACAGTTCTATGAATCGGCGGATAGCAGTAATGAATACTCGTTGCGGCAAATGGAGATAATGCAGGCCGAGTTTCCCAAGATCAACTATGATCCTTGCTATGTCATAACCAACAAGAATGTCTATACCATACAGTTGAAGTGAGTACAGAAAGACGCATAGATGAAGCTTATATATTTAATATCTGATATCCCTGCAGAAAGGAGCCATTTGAATTGTTTTTGGATGCTGCGCTGATGAGCGAGTGGAATCAGTGCCGCGAGTTTTGCAACACTTTCGATCTAACCTTCGAGCATTGCATTGAGTTTGCCGGCGATTATTTGCTGCGTCGCAAAAAGGTTACCCAGGCCTTGATCACGTACAATGTGGCGCGCGTTAAGCCCATTCGAACAGCCCTGAAGCTTGCGATGTATGGACATACGTATGCGCTGATGCAGCTGAGCGCCATGGCCTTGAAATCATCTTATATATTGCGATCGACCTACTTGGCCCATCCGTTGCTGAAGGACATTCAATCGGATATCACATATCGGCATTCGGAGGATGTGCGCGACATCTTGCAAGCGAAGGTGAAAGATGAGAGCGTTGTGGAGAATACTGGAGCATCCTGCAGCGATTATCATTATGGTGTCGATGAGTCCATAAGTGCATTACAAATGTCGCCCTCATCCCAGTTTCATTTGGCCAATTTACTGTTGATTACTCTGGCCGAGAAGGCAGTCAACGATAAGAACTATCTGCCTTTGTGGTAGGTGAATGATGTCTTATATATTGAAATTTAATTAATGTGAAATTTAATTTTAGGAACTTTTTGGTCACCAACACAAAGTATCATACCAACATGACCAGCATTGTACTCTGCCAGAGCGGTCTCTTTTCGGCCGCAATTATTTTGGCAAAGGTGCGCGGCGTCTGCTTGGACACCTTCAATGCGTTGGTCAGTGTTGTTGCCCAGGAGTTTGGCTGGTATAACGAGCTCAACGTCTGCCTGTACAACCTAAGCGAAAATATATTTATGGAGACAATCACATACTTGCCGCACGTGTCGATGGATTACTTTACCTTCATACAGGACAAACTGGAGCATATTCGGCCCTGTGTACTGCAGGTGAGCTCCTTGTTGCTTTAACCCTCTTTGATATCCCTACTAATGTGAGTTCCTTGTCCGTTTGCAGCGCCTTGCCATGCAGCTGAATCCCTTTGCGCCCGCGTTGCGTCCAATTGTTTCGCACAGCAGCAGCTCAAGCAACAATGACAATAATGAACATATATTTGAGTTCAGCAAATGCCTAATCGAAACCTATTTGGCTGTGCTCACACATATAGAAGCGCAGCGTGTCAAGCACGACTCTATTGTAAATGCTTTGTCAAACTTTCGCATCAGCTACGAGGACAATCAGGCAAGTGGGACGGACCATTGAGCAATAGACAACATGTAAATCTAACTATGAATTGTTTATATTATTAGTTTGCCATTGAATCGTCACGTTTCAAGCCCATCTCGGCTGGCTGTGCCTATTGCGCCTGTGTTGTGGATGGTGTGGCTTACTTCTGGGGCTCGAGCGGTGTGCCCTGCTGCTACAGCGCCCAGAAATCAACAGGTAGGATATTCTATACATGCTCATTATGTATATAAACGTATGCATGTTCCTATTTCATGTAGAACCACCGGAGCCTGCACATGCGGTGAAGACATTGGAGCTGCTGTCGCAACTCGATTTGGAGGTGCATGCGGTCAAGTGTGGACGCCAGCATACACTCATACTCACCAATAATGGCGTAGGTTTTGCTCTCTCGGCCCTCACTCACTCAATCATGTCCAGTTGCTAATAGAGTATATCACTTTGCACAGCTCTACGCCATTGGCAATAATAATCTCTGCCAGCTGGGCGTTGGACAGCACATGCAAATGGCCTTGCAGCCTATGTTGGTAACAGCTTTGGATGGCATGAATATCACCATGCTGGAGGCGGGTCAATATCATAATGCAGCCGTCGCTGATGGCAAGCTCTATATGTGGGGGTGCGTATCGCATATAATCCAATCAAGTTGATAAACTAATTAATTTAATTGCTATGCTCTTAGCTGGGGCATCTACGGCCAACTGGGCAACGGCAGCTGCGAGAACGTGCCAACGCCCACACTAGTCAGTTTCTTTAAGTACAAGGTGCGCATCATACATATGCTATTAATATATATCGTTATCTAACATAATTCTATTTGCTTGTCATAGAAAATTTTACAAATATCGCTGGGGCATGCGCACAGTCTGGTGCTTTGCCAGGCATCCCCAAACAACAATGCAGAGGCTAATAGCAGTGGCAACGAGCTCTATGTGTTTGGCTCCAATCATTTTGGGCAGCTGGGCACTGGCGATGCCGACCAGAATCAGGACAGCAAGACGAGTGTGCCATTGCGCTTGGAACTGGGCAACGACTGCGGCTTAAGACTGATACATACGAAATTTTTTACAAATGTGAGCAAGCAAACAACTGAGTGAAGTGAAGCCCTCATTCAAACATATTTGTTTGTTTAGCTAGCTGTAGATGAACAGGAACGCATGTATACCTGGGGCAGTTCACCCCAGGCACTGCGGCTGGCCAATCAAATAAGGCGTCGCGCCAATGCCAAGCAGAAGCTGGAGGAGAATCAACAGCGTGAGCTGCTGAGTAAGCGGCTGGAGGAGACGCTGCTGCCAGCGGCTAACAACAGCAGCATCTTGGTGGAGCCGAGCACATCGTATGCAGCTGTTGTGGCAGGCGCCATACCCAAGTCCAGTGGAGAAACCAAAGAGTCCGCCCAGGATGAGGCTTTGCCATCTGATGCTACGGAAAATATCTCAGTGATCAACAACAATGCAGAGCCAATGCCGGCAGCATCTGGCAACGTAAATGCGCAACCAGTCTTTCCTGAGATAGATCCCACGGAGCACTTGAAGCCACATCTAGTTGATACCAGCGAGGTAGCTGGACAAATATTGCAGGTAGATCTATGAGCGTTCTTCTGATGATTGTTAATATTAATTGGTGTTTCTTCTCTTGCTGCTGAAAGATCTCCAGCGGCTTGTTTCACTTTGCATTGATATCGTCTTCGTGCACGCTTTACACGTGGGGGAAGAATCTGGAGCATCAGCTCGGCACCGAGGACAAAGATCGGCGAGCCGTCCTTAAGCCATCGCCCATCGACAGCATCGAGAGGCCAATGTATGTGGATTGCGGCGCTGATTTCACCCTAGTCATGACCACCGATCACATTGTGAAGGCCTTTGGTGGTAACTCGAATGGTCAGTGCGGGCGCGACCTGGGCGCCAGCTTGGATCGCATGCGACAGCGGGTCGTGTGCCTGCCCACCACCAAGCGGCTAATGCGTTTCGAGACCCAATGCATTGATGTGCCCGTGGAGATTAATTTGCCTCGGCCTCGCATCCGTTTGGACCAGGAGCCGGTGCGCTACTTGAAGGTGATTCCGCCATATCAGCCGCACTTTTTGCAGCAAGCGAATATCAGCTTCGAGCATCACTACTCGCCCGAAACGCTCAACTACAAGTCCAGCACAGAACAGGCGGCCACTGGCCAAGACTCGGATGACCTGCTGAGCAGCCTGGAGAATCTGAGCCACAATGATGCCAGCTACTCGTACAATGCCCAGCAGATGGTCGATGGCAACAGCTCGCTGGAGCTGGACTACTCGCCGGAGGAGCAAAGCTATGTGCCCTTGCCAAACCAGGAGGCGCCGGGAGTGGCTGACAATGCAGCTCCACTGCTCGGTGATCGAGACGATGCCAGCACCTGTACGCCCAGCTCAGACGCCGGCGATGCTAATATCTTGCAGGCGTTGCGCCATTATATACACTACTGCCTGTATGCCTTCCACGGGCTATACAACCCGGACAAAATAGCCGAATTTTCACGTCCGCTGCGCAACGAATATCGCATTAGGATCTGTATGCTCAACTTTCGATTCGTGGAGGCCTTTCAGCTCTGCCTGCAGAGCTGCGACAGCTCGCAGCGCACTCTCAAGCTCTTTGAGTACTTCAGCAAGGACACGGGCTATGTGCCCCTGCATCGATCCGATCTCAAGCACCTTATCTATCATATGTGTGTACACTTTCTGGAACAGAAGTTCGATATGCTCGAGTGCGAGCGCTACTTCATGGCCGATCTGGACTACTATCTGCTGGAGCTGGCCTACGTATTCTACTTTAACAACAACAACTCGGCGCTCGAGCAGAATCTCAATCAGAAGTTCAAGTCGCTGATCGCGGCATCGGATAGCAACCAAGCGACGTCGTCGAGTCTGCTCCAGGATACGGATGCCATTTTCGATAGTTTTACGGTCAAGTTCAAGACGACTCTGTGCCAGCGTCTGCTCAGCTACTGTGATCAGGATGCCAGCGGAACCAGCAATTAGCAGTGGCTTTGGCTATGTGGTCACTGGCGACGCTCGAGGGAATCGCGGTTCTTGCTTTGAATTTTGTTAACGCTTTGTTTTCCTCTCCACATTCAACTTGGCCTAAGTTGAAAGTTTATCATGTGTATATTTCTATATATATATATATAAATGTATATTATTTTGTATTTAATTAATTTTTGGTTAATTTTAAAGTTTTACGATTTGTTGTCAATTCGAGCAGGAAACCAAAGATCAGTAATGGCGTCTTTAGCTGTGCCCGCCCAGATACCACACAACACACACAAACACACCACACACACACACTTGCATAAGTAAATATTATATTATTGTCTATTACCCGCCCCCACACATACAAACACACACATACATACACACATATACATGTTTATACTTAATTAAAAATAATTGTTGTTTGCGGTTTTGCTGCGCATATTTATATAAATAGCTTTTACAGCGATGTTGTTTAAGTCAAATATTTAAGGCAAACAAATTGTTTAAAGAATTTAATTTTTTTTGTAGTGCTTTGTTTGCGAATTGGTTTAACGCGCTTTTTGTTTACTCAATAAAAAAAATGAAAACGATAACAAAATGTTTAAAGGACAGAACAGACACACACACACACACACACACACTCTTTCAATTGATATTCAGCTTGTGATTTGCAAATTATTTAATACATACATAAAGTAACATTTTTAATAAATTACAAATATGATAAAAGTAATAAAAGCAACATTTATACAAAAGTCAGTTGATGATGGCTCGCTAAAGCTTCAGTTTTATGTTGTCCGTGGTCCAGCGTTTGCTCTGCAGGGCTTTCAGCGCATTCTCGCAGTAGAACTGCTCCTCGGAGCGATCGGGGAGCGTTTGCTTCAGTTGCTGCAGTTCCTGTTGCTGCTTCATACTGACCATGGCATCGATGACGGCCTTGATGCACTTGACCCGTTGTGCCAGCACCAGCTTCTCGGGACTGTTGCTCATCTTTGACAGGAAGAGCTGCAGCACTGTGGCGGGCGCCTGCAGCTCAAAGAGACGCTGCACGGCTAGGGTCAGATCGAAGCTAATGTGGAACTGCTTCGATTTGAGCGGATGCCAGCCGGACACACGCTCAAAGATGCACTCCAGATCCGCGTAGGCCTGTGACTGGGCGCGTTCATTTAAGGCCGTCCATTCGTATTGGGCCGGCGAGATTTCCTGATCGGCGGCAAAGCGCTGGGGTGAGCTGATCTTAAGCATATCCTGTTCTTTCCAATTCTTGTTTTGGGCACAGCATGCATAGAGTACCTCTATGGGGGTGGGGTTGTCACCGATCCGTTGGCTCAGATCACCTAAGGGCTCCTTCTCCAGGACCAGCTGGAGCTTTAACGCCGAATGAAAGACCTGCTCATATAACGGTATTATGCCTACTCCTGCGCTCGCATAGGCATCGATGAGTCGCTGCAGCTGTTGTTTACGCGTAGCCATATCAGTGCACGACAGGGCCGCCTGAAATTGCCTAAGAGCAGCTTCCTGATGACGCCCAAAGCGCTGCAGCGTGTCAATATAGTTGCTCACGTCGCCACATTGACGAAGATAGCTGAGATAGTGCTCCAGCGCCTTGGGCCGCTGCTGTAGAATGCCATTGAACTGGGTGACGTTCAGGGTTCGTTTGAGGAACAAGAGTACTCCAATGATTGCATCACCGCCATTGGCCAAAACCGCATCCAACAGCTTACGCTTCTCTACCAGTGATTTGAACATTTCCAGCGGCGCCACTTTGCCATGCAGCAACCTCTGTGCGGTCAACTCCAGATTGGGGCTGTACAGAGTGCTCTGTATTTGACGGCGCAGCAATTTTAGCTCCTCCTCAGGAGTCACACCCTTGGGCATAACTTGATCGTCCACTGCCTGTTCCTGTAGCACCAGCTTCAGCGCTTCATCGCTCAATATCGCCTTGATTGACAGATGATTTAGCGTGCCTAGTGCGGCGCTATTATCAAAGCTGGCCTCAGAGATGGTGTCGTCATTGAAAATTTCATTATTGTCCCATTTACTACTCTGACTGGCCTGTCCCGTTTTTGTTCTGGCGCCCACATCGCCAAGATCAACGTCCTCTTCATCATCAAAGCTAAAGGCAGCTCTCGAAGAGCGATTCCAATAGTTTTCGCTGTTCAAAGTCTGAAATTTAGCGACTTTTTTGCGATAATTTAGGCGTACTCACTCTGTGTTATCAAATTGAGATTCCATTGGTGTTTGTTATTAAAAATAAAAACAGCTGATAGGGTGACCAGCGTTAGTTATTATTTTGTAGCGGCACTAGCCGATATATTTGAAAACCAAACAGCCTTATCGATAATATCACATTCAGTGGATAACGTTTCAAAATATAGAAACGAATATTTTTTTAAATTATTTTATTGTGGTAAGCTTGTCTTTCTATCTAGGAGCATTTAAAATATTTAGACTCGTAATTAAATAAGGCGTATTTGAAGTGGTATAGCGCATCTGTTCAAAAAGGGTTGTCAGACAGGGAGCCTGTGCAAATACAAATTTAAATGAATCGATAGCAACTTGCTCGATAATTACTTCTGTTTATAAAATTGGCGCGACCTCATATTACAATTCTATAGAAGGTATCAATTTAAACAAATATATTATTATTTACACTTGTGATCTATATTAACATGGAAATTGTGTTTACATCAGTACTCTATGGCATCTAACATTACAAGTATGCTTTGTTTATTATCAACCTTCATATAATTATTTACAATTCGTCAGTAATGTGATCGCAATCAAAGCTTAAGAAAGAGTATTGCCTTGTACGATTTCTGCTCTATATTCTTTGTTCTTTCGCTTTGCTTATGCGTGCATACATATGTACATGCATATATACATACACACAAACATACATACATACATATATACATAATCAAAGCTGCTCTCGAAGGTGATATTTGATAGGCGTTGCTGGCAATCTCAGATTAATATAGTTTTCGCTTTTGCAGACTGAACATGCTATCGCTCCCGCTCCCGCTGCTGCTCTTCGGCTTGGTCTTTCGCCCTTTCGTTGGGGCTGCCAGCTTCTGCACGAAGGCTGATCAATGCGCCTTGGACGCCATCTCTCAGGCACCGGCTGCCCAGGCCCGTTACGATCACACACGTATCTATAGTGTGGAGCTGGCGACCGCCACTCAAGTGGGCATCATGCAGGCGCTGGAGGAGGCTAGCGACTCCTGCGGCTTCATGGGCCATGCGCGCATGCCCGGCCAGAAACTGACCATTATGGTGACGGGCCACAAGGTGGCCGACTTCGATGATCTGCTGCACACCTACAACATTAGCCATCGCATATTGAACTACAACTTCCAGGAGCTCATCGATGCCAACTATCTAGAGGTGGCGCCAGAGAATACGCCGGCGGAAGAGTTCGATTGGAAGCGTTACTTTCAGCTGGACAACATCTATGGCTGGCTGGAGAAGCTGGAACGGGATCACCCGGACGTAGTCAAAGTGCTGGACATGGGCTTGAGTACTCAGGGCTTGCCCATCAAGGGGGTGAAACTGGCCTTTGGGGGAGAGAATCTGACCAGTGTGTTCATCGAAAGCGGCATTCATGCACGCGAATGGATCGCCCCAGCCACTGCCACTTACTTTATTGATCAGCTGCTTCACTCCAAGGACTCGGCCGTTCGAGCTCTGGCCCGCTCCCAGAACTGGTTTATCTTTCCTTCGGTAAACCCCGATGGCTATCGCTATAGCTTCACTGGGGATCGTATGTGGCGCAAGAATCGCCAGATCTTTGGCATTTGCCGTGGCGTCGATCTGAACCGCAATTTCCCACTGAGCTGGAACACCACAGGCGCCAGCGGCAATCCCTGTAAATATGACTTCTCTGGCCCAGCTGCCGCCAGCGAGGTGGAAACGCAGCGCATCATGCAGTTTCTGGAAACCCATGTCGAGTCCGAGCGTATTCGCACCTATCTATCGCTGCACAGCTACTCGCAGCTGATCATGTTCCCATACGGCCACACAGCGGAGCGTGTGGAGAACTATGCGGATCTGAAGGAGATTGGCCAACTGGCTGCGGCGCGCATCAAGGAGCTGACGGGACGCGTTTACAAGAGTGGAAGTATCTATGAGACTATCTATCCCTCTAGTGGTGGCTCCAAGGATTGGGCTCACAGCCAACTGAAGGTGCCAATCACCTTCACGTTCGAGCTGCGCGGCCCGCCAGACAGCCAGGAGATGTTCATCCTGTCGGCCAAAGAGATCGAGCCGACGGCGCGCGAGGCATTCGCAGCGGTGCAAACCATTGTGGAGGAGGCAGCCAAACGTGGCTATTATCAGTAAATCACACGAAATTTGATTTCAAATGTTTATGAATTATAAGATTATAAGAATTGAGAGATAATTGTATATTGTGTGGGTCAATTGCTTAACCCTCAAAGGAGGATACCAGAGGTGTTGTTGTCTCGACCATTACCAGCACGCTGTGAGCCAGTGGAAACACATCGTTCACCTGGACGTAGTAGCCACGCTCGCACTGCTCCTTCGATGAGTATAGGCTGCAGAGGCAAAGATTTATAGATAATAGGCAACTCAAACTTTCTCATCTTACGCCAATATATCCACAGGCTCCATGATTAGCTCCGACTTGTAGACCGAAGCCAGGAAATTGGTAAAGGCGGCTGTGTTGTTGCCCAACTCCAGGTCGGCGTTCGGCGTGCAGACCTCCAGGCCCAGCGCGCTGCTGCTGGAGCCAATCTCTGGCAGGCCGTTCCGCGTGCCCCACACCGTTATGATGTTGTCCTCGGAGGCAACAATCGTGCACTGATCATTGCAATTGGCCTTCTGCAAGCAAGGGAAGCTATTAGGATTAGGCACACGGACCACGCGCTCCAGTCATGGCCAACCACAATGTAACGTGCGCGTATGCTGTCGACCAATGTGGGCTGCTCCACGGCATTGCAGTGCCGGATGCCTCGCTGCCCCTCCTTGTTGCGTCCCATGGTATAGACATAGCCGCCCTCGACCAGGAACACCGAGTGGGTGGACGAGAAGCAAGCGTTGAGCACCTTGTAGGGCAGCTGTAGCTTTTTCTAGAAGTAGATAGAATTAGCACATGGATGGAAGGCGGAGGAGATGGCAAGTCATGGCCTACGAATGCTGTGATCCGGCCTGGCCGATTGAAGCCCAGCTTGTTGTATTCGTTGCTGCCACAGACGTGCAGCTCTCCGTTGCTGAAGAGCACAGCGGATGTGTCCGGGCCGCAGTAGATCTTCGAGACCTTGCTCTTCACATGCGACAACAATACCTTCTGTGGATGTTTTCTGTGCAGGATTAGGACAAGTTAAAGGTAGATTGATTGGGGATTGGCAATTCCCACTCACTGCTGCTGTTGGTAATTGCCCAGAGCCAGGGCGCCCGACACGCTGGTGCCCCATACGTAAACGGCGCCCTCGCGACTCAGCGCCAGGACGTGATGCAAGCCAGCTGCAATCTGCTCGATGCGCACATCCGCCAGCTTGGCTATCAGCTTGGGCGTAAAGTAATCCTTCTGTTCCTCCTGACCTAGAGCGAATTTGGCATTGCTGCCACAGCTAAGCATATTGCCGGATTGTGTGAGGAATATGGTGAAGCCATCGCCGGCACACGCGCTGACCAAATGATAATTGCGCACGCTCTGCACCAGCCCGGGATAATGTTTCCAAGTCTCCAGCGAGCTCAGGCCCAGCTGGCCGTGTGTGCCCTCGCCCCAGGCATACGCCGAGCCATCATCATTGATGACCACAAAGTGGGCTTCGCTCATGGCCAGGCAGACAATCAACGCCTTCGGCGGCAGCTGGATGGGACTCATGCTGAAGCTGTTGCCAAACGCCTTCAGCTGGTACAGCACAGAGCTGGAAATACTTATATATATATATATATATATATATATATATATATATATATATTTATTTATGATTCCCACTGATGCCTTAACTCACCGTCTCTCGATCACCTCATGCGGTGCCACTGTCTCGGCGCTCATCAGCTTGCGCGTTTGGGTCTGCGCCGTCGGCAGTTCCATGGCCAAATTGCTGCAGCTGGCAAACAGAGAAGTTGGAGCCGCCAACAAGCTGCCGTTGCTGCTCAGATTGTCCTCATAGGTGTAGCTATAGCAGGATTTGCATTGGGATACAGCAGATCTCTAGCAACAGCCTGGCAACTCACCCTTTGTTCTTGCCCAGACTGCGAAAGATGAGCGGTATCCAGTAGACGAGCACCTCGGACGCGGTGGGCCGACGTGCTGCATCCACCTGCAGCAGATTGGCCATCAGACTGCGCAGGCCCGACGTATAGCCCAGCGGCACTGGGGTATAGGAGCCGGCCATGATTTTGGTCACCAGCTCGGAGAGATTGGAGGCAGCAAAGGTCTTCTTCAGGCAGCACAGCTCGCCCAGAATGCAGCCCAAGGCCCAGATGTCGCTCTTGTTGTCGTACTCCTTGCCCTCGCACTGCAGAGAGATATGTGGACTTGAAACTAACTACGTCTAACTAGATCTAAGCCCGCTCACCATCTCCGGGCTGAAGTAGTAGGGCGTGCCCAGCACAGTCTGGGCATGGATCTTGGCGTTCATGATCTTCGATATGCCAAAGTCGCCAATCTTCACAATTCCTCGCCTATTGAGGAACACATTGGCCGTCTTCAGATCGCTGTGAATGAATAATAGATGCCCCTATATATACACGTATACCTCTGTATAACTGAACTCCATACCGATGCAGTATGTTCTCCGAGTGCATGTAGTTGATGGCGCTGGAGATCTGCTCAAAGACCGCGATGATGTAGCGTTCGGGAAAATGCTGTTTGCCCTGTCGCTCGGCTATGATCTGGGCCAGGGTGCCGCCGTCCGCGTACTCCATCTCGATGAGCAGCGTATTGTCCTTGATGAAGCTGCCCAGATAGCTGACAATGTTCGGGTGGTGCAGCTTGGAGAAGACCTCCACCTCGTTCATGGCCAGATCGCGGCCCGGCGGCGTCAGCTCGCTCAGATTGATTTGCTTGAAGACAATGTGGTGGCCATCGACCTTGCGCCTGTACAGTATGGCTATGCCGAACGAGCCCTGACCCACCACGCGCACCTTCTCATAGTTGGCCAGCTCGGTGCCGGCAATGTTCAGCTGCTGCTCCTCCTCCTTGACCAATGCCAGTGGCACTGGTGGGGCTGGTGGCGCTGTTGGCGCCACCTGATTGATGGCCATTGCCTCGGCCAGCGAAGTGCTGGGCACGCGGCCAATGTTGCCGTCGGTTATGGTAAAAACCGAGGCGGTGTTGCGCGAGGAGAGCTTGCGACTGGCCACCGGCTGCAGCGATGTGGTCGTCAATGTGGTGGCATCCGTGATCCTGCCATTGAATATGGGCAGCGAGCTGGCCTTGTTGCGGAACCCTTTCATGGCAAGCACAAAAATCGAACTGACTAATCGTATCTATTGAGGGCTCCTCAAAGGATACGTCACCATCATCGTTGTGGACACTTTTCGGTTGCTAGGCGCCGCGGCTAGATAGAATAGATACCGGAAATGGAACCACTTAAGCCCCTAATTGACCAATGGCAATCAAAAATTGAGCAATCGAGATTGTTTTTTTTTTTTTTTTTTTGTATTATGCATGTATAATTGATCAGATCCAAGCAAAACCGGCCCACATAGAGACCTCACTAAGTTTTGTGTTTCACTTTAAAAGTTGTAACGAATCGTTACAGGCTTACATTCAGATTTTGTATTCGCATAGATTTATACAATACATATATTTATGTATATATTTAGACTTATTTAGCTTAACGAGTACACGAGTTAGTTAATGTAAAAATGTGTTGATGTACTTGCACGAATATGCTAAAAATCATTATTATTAATATAATTATTATGCTATTCTTGGACTATCTTAAAAAATGCACAATCTGTACGTTTTACATAGGCTGCGACTCGACTCGATTCGACTCTCCTCATGCATTTCAAATGAATTTTACTTGAATTGTTTATAACTTTTAGCGTTATTGTTAATAACTTGCACAAACTTGGCTACACGAATGGTTGCTGCTGCTGGCGCTGTACAGTGGCTATGTGTTGTGGACAACTGCTGGACAACAGGCTGCAGCGGCTCTGGGTGTCCCAGCGTTCCGAAAGGGAGTTTAGCAGGTGCAGCGATTCTCGCCCGACAAGCTGCCCAGACTGAAGGTGCCCAGCCCATTCGAGCCGGGCGACTTCTTGTCCTGTTTGTCATCATTGTCGAAATTGTCGCCCTGCAAGGATTACAGCATGCATTAATTAGTTCGGTTTCAAGTTTGGGATATTCGGCCACTTACCCGTCTCTCGCGCTGTTCGCGTATCTTGCGAGCCAGCGATAGAAATGCATCCTCAATGTTGATGTTCGATTTGCAAGAGACCTCGAAAAATGGCATATCAAAGTTTTCGGCAATCTGCAAAGGCAAGAATCGAATTAGTTAGTGGGGAATATTAAGGAGAGCTGACTATAAATAAGCAGATGGGTAAGGGATAGAAAGAGATGAATACAAGATCATTATTAATGAATTATAGATAAATTATATATGAGATAGTTTAGTGTTACTTCCAATCAAGTGGTATTTAATTATCTTATATATGCATATCTATAATTCACAACTCTTAAGTTCTTATGAACATATACACATATCTATATCCATCATATGTACGTATAAAAGCTCTAATATGTCAGGTTTTTTATCCCTTCACTGTTTTCCTAAGAAGGCATGATATCCACACAGTAGATATGTATATGATACTATCAATATACGTACATGGTAATATATATCCACTCTTTCTAAGACATTCTATTGCTTTCTTAACACATCCTACACGCATATGTATCTTGTTTATTGAAATTTATACCTGACTGCTTATGCTGCACATTCCTATAATATATGTATACCATATCATAAACCATGATAATCGGACTAAAAAGTTCGTTGCTATTCGTACTCATTCTTCCGATTTAGCCATAGTTCTGATTGATTTGTGATTTGTGTTTTCTTTGAAATACCTATATATGTACATCTTACCCTCACTTCACTCTAAGTCCCATAAGCCCCCACAATTGAATCGGATTTATATATACAAACTTTTCCTTAATTAGGCATATCTGATTGGCAAGTGGCATTGGCTCTTGACTATTCTTCTATGTCTATTATTTATCTAATAATACATCCAATATATTCCCTCTCTCATGCCATCACACACTTGTCCACCCTCTCGCTTACCTTTTCGCCTCTGTCCTTGTCCACCATGCGCTGTGTCGTTGAGCATTCGCATTTGTTGCCAGCGAGCACCTTGACCACGTCTGGCGAGGCGTTCTCCTGTATGTTGCGCAACCAGTAGGACAAATTGTTGTAGCTCTCCAGGTTGGTGACATCGTACATCAGCAGAATGCCCATGGCGCCGCGATAGTAGGCCGTGGTTAATGTGCGAAAGCGCTCCTGTCCGGCTGTGTCCCAGATTTGGAGCTTTATGGGCACACCGTCCAGATTGATGAGTTTCTGTTTGAAGTCAATGCCTGAGGCCAGAGGAGATAAAGGATGTTTTGCATTGTTGTTGCTGTTGTTGTCATTGAAGCCAGACAAAAGAGTGTGTGTGTGTGTGCAACTGTGTGTGTGTGTGTGTGTGTGTGCGTGTGTATACATCTATGGCAACACTCACCGATTGTGGAGATGTATGTGTCGTAGTACTTCTCATCGCAATACCTGTGCACGATGCACGTCTTGCCCACGTTGGAGTCACCGAGCACCAACACCTTGTAGGTGGCCACAAAGTCCAAAGCCATATTGCGAAATGCTTGCGAGCGGGCTTACAGTTACAGTTACAGATGAGCCGCTGTTGCTGTTGTTGTTGCCTTTTTATTAAAAGTAGTGGTAGTGGTGGTATGAGTTGAGGTGGAAATGGCGGTGGTGGGTTTGGCCGTGGGGGTTGAACGTCGTATCTAGTTTACTGTTTATGTATCTGTTTGTTGTTGTTGTTGTTTGTGGAGCAAACGCAGCTGTTTACCTACATAGATGCTGGTGCTTCTGCTGCTGTTGAATTAATTATTTGCATTTGTCAATTTTCACAGTTTCCTATGCATTTTCGCAGCTGAGCTGGTACAATCACAATCATGAAAACAAAAACAACAACAACAACAATAACAATTCACTCTCGTATTTAGGTGCAAATGAAATGGGAGACCCGAAAGAATTGGAAACGCTTCAACTTTTGCTTATTTATATGAATTTTTCTTTATTTATATTGATATATTTGAATAGTTTTCACTTAGGAAGAAATTAAATAACGCTGCTCGTTCGCTCCGCACAGCATGAATCAACATCGACATACGGCCTCTGCCTCTATCTCTGCTTCTGCCGCTGCTGCTGTTGACTGCGCTGCCGGAAAAATCAATAGAGCTGCGACGGCGCAGCGACGAGAATCAAATCTGGTTGAAGATGAAGAAAGAACTAACTAATCGTAATCGAAATTCAAATGCGCAGTTGTTGGAAACACTTTGGGCGCCACTTCAGATACATACATAATAGAAATATAGTTATACAAAATATATATATAGTCGATTCTGGCTTAATGATAATGATAGTATATGTATATATATATAGGGGGTTAAAGTTTAACAAAGTCTGACACTCTTTAGACTGCCTCGTTCGCCTTACATGATAAATACCTTGTCGATCTTAGGTTTTGTAAACTTAACTTTCGTCACCGGGCAGGTGACGGTGCCATCGTCTTTGGTTATCTTCGGCAAAGCGAGCCGGCCGTAGATCTGTCCGTTGGGCAGCATCATCGGCTGGTTGTGCTCGTTCAGGGGCAAGCCGGTGACGCGACAAATGAGACGACTCTGCACGCAGTGAGAGTATGGCAACTTGAGCGCAATCTGGTGGAAATCGTCCTGGCAGACGGGACAATTGAGATTGCGGCAGGTCTGAGAGTAGCATTGGGGCGTCTTCAACGCCGAGAGACCGGCCTGTATGGCTGCCGAGAAGACTGATGTATTGGACAGCTGGAACAGGCGGTAGTTCTCGTGACGGAAGTCCAGCACGAGCTGTTCCCAGCGCTTGGGATCCATGTACTTCTTGCAGTGCTCCATTTCCGAGTCGCTCGGATAGGCCAACAGCGCCATGACATGACAAATCTCAGTCAACTGGGTCTTCTCGTAGGCTGGAAAATAGCGACGCGAATGCTTGACTGCTTCCAAGCGCTGATTCTGACGCACAAGCTCAACGAACTCCTGCACACGCAAGCTAAATTCAATAGTGGAGTTGATTTTCCGTAGCTTTGACTTGTTGTCAATGCACCAGAGCACACATTTAGTCGTGCTATGATTTGCTAGATCCTCCTCCACTTCACGCGATGTTTGGAATATATCCACGTTTGTTAAATGACGCACTTCAGTGCGTGTCGCCAGCTCCTCGGCTGTCTGGTAGTAGCCCATGCGCAACAGGTGTTCGATAACCAGGCGATCGATACGTATGCGTTTCCACTGATCGACAGTTCCTGGAAACATGTCTCCACTGCAGCGAGGCATGATGCCCTTGAGATGATGGAGCTTGCGTTTGCATATCTGCGTGACGCTCAATTCGTCATTGATGCTCTCGTCAGCTTTACGTTTAAGCACTTGGAGTTTTTGGGCAACATTGCCCATTAACTTGGCCACATCTGACAATATGGGCGGTTGCTCAGCGTCCAAGGCCTTTTCCACTTGTCGCGAAACATTCATTACTTGGTCAACTTCACGGTCGATAATCTTTTGAGCAGATCGAAAGCGTTTGTTTAATATTTCGTACGGCACTTTGAGTGTGGCGTGCTCTAACGCCTTTATTTCCGACATATTGCTGATGGGGTTCTGCAGAACTTGTTATTTATTTTCGTTTTCAATTATGAGACGCAATTGGTTGCTGCTTTGTTCTACAGCTGTAAAATTATCGATGCAATTATTGATAAGTCAATATATATATGCATCGATTGTAGGTGCATTAGCTGGGGAGTTGTCGATAGTTTTGTGTATGCCCATTTGAACAGCTGGCAGAAACATCAGTGCTGATTTATGACTATCGACTGACGGAGCTCAGCTGTTCAAAATAATGAGCTAATTACGCTTTTGTGAAAAAATCTAAATTAAAGAGCATTAATTTTTATTGCTAAGGGAAGATAGAATGGTGCTAAACATAAAAATAAAAACAATTAAGTAGACTAATACATCGATAAGTTGACATGAGAATCGCTGCACTCAATTTGCAACCCTACAGCTGGCAAAGCAGTTCGTACGACGGCCATGTTATCGGTAAAGCAGGGCGCCTTCTTTCTTTCTTTTTGACCACGTTCCGTGCGAGTCGTATGAAATGAACATGAACCTAAACATTTCAAAGAAACGTAAGGTAATTAAACGAAAATTGCATTGCAATACAAAAAGAAAAGTGCACTGGCTCTGCGCACATGTTGGGTGCATAAAGTTATGTGAGGAATCTACGCGGGAGCCGTAAAAAACAAAACCAAACCAAAGTTAACCTCAAATCGCGGGCGTCAGTGGCAGGCGTGGAGCCCCCGTTCAGCATGACACTAGCGTGAAACAACAACAGTGGCCAGCAATGATAATATTTGTTTCTTTGAAGTTGTGTGTGCTCGGCTAACAATTTGCAATTTTGAATTTATTTTAGTTCGTCTCCGACGGTATCTTCAAGGCTGAGTTGAACGAGTTCTTGACTCGTGAGCTCGCCGAGGATGGTTACTCCGGTGTTGAGGTGCGTGTGACCCCATCCCGCACTGAGATCATCATCATGGCCACCAAGACCCAACAAGTGCTGGGCGAGAAGGGCCGTCGCATTCGTGAGCTCACCGCCATGGTTCAGAAGCGTTTCAATTTCGAAACCGGCCGCATCGAACTGTACGCTGAGAAGGTAGCCACTCGCGGTCTCTGCGCCATCGCTCAGGCTGAGTCTCTGCGCTACAAGCTGACCGGAGGTCTGGCTGTGCGTCGCGCCTGCTATGGTGTGCTGCGCTTCATCATGGAGTCCGGCGCCAAGGGCTGTGAAGTTGTTGTCTCTGGCAAGCTGCGTGGTCAGCGTGCCAAGTCGATGAAGTTCGTCGATGGACTCATGATCCACTCCGGTGATCCATGCAACGACTATGTCGAGACTGCCACACGTCACGTTCTGCTGCGCCAGGGCGTGCTTGGCATCAAGGTTAAGATCATGTTGCCCTACGATCCCAAGAACAAGATTGGACCCAAGAAGCCACTGCCCGACAATGTGTCTGTCGTTGAGCCCAAGGAGGAGAAGATCTACGAGACCCCAGAGACGGAATACAAGATTCCGCCACCCACTAAGCCTTTGGATGATCTCTCCGAGGCTAAGGTTTTGTAAAATTAAGTTTTACTGTTTAACAAGAGCAACAGCAACAGCAACAACAAACAGAGCAACAAGTGTGTAGAGTTTGCGATAAATACAACCAGAAAAAAACAACAACAAAAACCAAGCTAATTGAAATGTGTGTATTTTAATAAAAAATATAATATTTAGTAAACATTTAAAATGTAAACAACAATAACAATAACAACGACAACTGTGCCACAGTTTTGAGCAGTGTGCGAGGGCCGTCCGTCCCATATAGTTCTGCTTGCTTCTACTTCTGCTCGGCCGCTCGTGCCCATTCGAAAATGGCAAACCAGTTTCTGGCTCTGTTTTCATTTCCAGCGAAGCGGAAATCAGCGATTAAAAAAGAGGAACGCAACTGATTTATGCGCTTGTCCTTCGCTTTGCGTGTAGCCCGGACACTGTCCGATAAGTGATGTCGCTTATGGGTCGCATATTTATCATGTTGATATGTTTATTTGGCTGTGACATGACATGCAGTTGCAGCAAATGCAACATTTGCCGCCGCCTTGCAATCAACAACATCAACAAATTAATCAACACATTTGCTGGCTGCTCTAACACATAGAGATGCGAGTATAGCAGGCAGTGCACATAGAGATGGAACAACTAGAGATAACTTTATCAAAAAACTCACCTCTAATTCGTATTCGTATTTGCTAGTCTCTCTAGCTTTTATTGAGATTGAATCCTGAGAGCCATAAGCCTAGGGCGCGTAAGTGAGATGGGTACATCGCTCTGCTCACCTAAATGTAAATGTAAGTATGTATATAAATTTTTTAATGCATGCCTATAAGAGTGAAGAGATTGCAAAATAGCTTAAGCCTTTAACAATGCTTATATCAACCTTGAAGTTTTCATGATTTTTTTATGGTAAGGGTATCAACGTGTGTGTCTATTGCCAGTCAGTAAATAACATTTATTTCGTGTTTCCTGGCCGCAGCGACTTCTCTTGTAGTCGCAAACCCATCAGGCAGCATCCAGCGGCAGCAGCTGGAGCACACGATCTGCCGCATGACAAATGTGCCACATGCAATAGCTGCCCATTTGCGTCTGTTGAAGCATTCGCACGGCCAACCTACCTACCTACCTGGCTGCTAGGCTGCCTGGCTGCCTGCCTGTTGCACAACACATCAAGCTAGTTGCGATTTAAGCCATAAATCTAAATTAACGTTTCACAGCAATTGCTGAATAGAACCTGGATACATTAGGATTAGCCTGCCATTCGCGCACAATGCCCATCAATTGAATGAGAAGAAGAAGAAGAAAACAAACCAAACTATCCAGACTTTGTGTAGTTGGGATGCCAATTGCACATCACAGCAACCACGAGGATGGCTGTGCTGCCACAATGTCCATCAATTGATCCCAGACTGTGAGAAGCTTTTGGCACACACACACACATACTCATACACATTTTGGCTTTTCAACGCTCGCATAAATCATAAAGAACCTTTTAAACACGACTTCGAACGTTTGATTTCAACACAAAAATTTGTAAATAAATTAGATCGTGATTATGCTTACTTACATCCATATCATCATCAGCAACAAAGCATCAGGCAGCAGCAGCAGCAGCAACATTATTAACTAGCCTAACAGGCTCGCTGACATGTGTTGTTGTTGCTGTTGCTGTTTTTCTTCCCTCTGCAATCCACTGCCAAGCTCATATTGACAGCAATAACACTAACTATATATTTTAATGGTTTAAACAGCAAGGGGAGCAACGACAACAATAACAACATACATTAGGCTAGCTATCTTCCATTTATTGCTCGGCTAACAAATACCCTAGAGGACCCTGATTCAGAGTGCCAAAATATAAGTTAAAAAAGTAATTGCGGAATATTTATATAACGTTGTATGGTGCTTGGCATACCAAAAATATTACAACTAAGAACTAAAATTGAAAGCAAAATTACTTGGAAACGTACAAACTAAAATTAACAGAGTTTACCGTGCGGTTTACAGAATATAAGCTCTTTAATGTTCTTCTGTTAGTTTTAACAGAAATATGTTATGTTGCCTGACTGTGCTGTTAGCAGAGCTAGCATTTTTTTTAGAATATAGAAATGATTTGCTATAAAGTTAAATAGAAAGCTGAAATATCTAAATAGAAATTTTGAATTTTGCCTTTTCAATTCATATACATATATTTGTTAGCATAGTCTATCTACCCGCTTTATCATATGCGACAGGTATAATCGCCAGCCAAGACAAAAGCTGCCGTCAACAAGTCTGCTGTGTCGGCGGCGGCTGGCAACATGTTGCTAAACAATGTTTTTGTTGCTGTTTCACATATATGCACAAGCATGTGTCTATATTTCTTTTAGTTACGTGGCACATGCATGTGGCATATGGGACTGCTGCTTCTAGCGGATCAGCTCAGGTTCATAACTTTTGCGGTTCTGGCCATGTCAACAGAAATACAAAAACAGGCAACCAAATCGTGCCGAACGGCGTATGCCCTATCGGAATAGAAGTCATCAAATCGCTTTATATGGCTGTCAATGTGGTTCCTGTTGGCTCTCAGCTATACATATACATATATGTATAGCATATATCTATTGAGCACAGATTTATTTGCTTTGATTTATCAACATTATTGAGTGAGGCCTGTGTCATGATTTTTCCATCATTATTGTACATTAAGAAACGTTGGCGCGTAATGTGTTTTTCATGTGAACTGCCACAGAGCAAACGACACATTTATCATCATCATCAGATGGTGCTGCTGCTGCCGCTGCTCTCGTTGATGATGCTGGAGCAGTTGAGCACTGGGCTGGCTGGGCCAAGTCATGATTGTTTGCAACAACTGCCCGCGCAATTGCCATAGATTGCCTTCAGCTTGGCAACATGAGCAACATTTGCCGATTTCTCGTGATTCGCACAGCTGACGCATTGCGCTCGCTAGTCCTTACCTGTTACACTATGGCACGAGGTGCGCTTGAAAAGTTTGCGATCTTAATGTGAATATGAGATATAAATTGTGTTATAAATACATATGTATGTATATCTTTTCAAATATATGTATATTTTTTTAGCTTAAATATTTCAATATCTCTAGAACAACTTAAGAAGAGTATAACTGCTATCGTTATCGATTTTTATAAGCTTTCGATACTTATGTAAAATATTTTTCTCAAAGTGTAGGCTCAGTTTTTCAAACGGATCTGTGTCTAAAGCCATGTAGGATGAAAATATGATGACCAGCGCAACCCTTATTAAATACGGCCTATAAATACCGATAGAGCGTTTCTGGGATGACAGAACAAATCGAGCTATACGAAATTGATTGTTGTTCAATGTCATTTATAGTATATAATCATAATACATGCTTGAAAATAAAGTAGGAAACAGTATGATATTTTTAAATTCATTCTACTTATATATTATATTTATTCATTTATTGCTTTATATTTTTCAAACTCTCCTCGCCTATATATAATATATCTCCAGACCTTGTCTATCTTCTCTTCTTCTTTTATATTTGATCACCCAAACTTTTCAGCCTACTCTCGTATATTTATATCATCTACATATATAGATATGTCTGTAGTGTTACGATTTGAATAAGGCATTATTATTAACTGGTTTCAGTGTGCTTTGGGCTAGGCTTTACTTTTGACACCCGATCTTCCACTATTCTGCACACATGCAATTCCTAGCTTAGCCGTCGATGCTGCGGCGCAGCTGATGCCATTGGCAACTCACCGTGGGAAAGATCAACCAGTTTTTGGCTTATCAATAATAAATAAGTGGCTTTAGCAGGTGTCATGCTCTATGAATAAACTAAGTTCTTGACTGCTTAATCCCAGATGCCGCCAGGTGGAAAACCATATATGGATGCTTTCCATTTGAAAGTCTCAGCCCGTTGACTGTTGCCCGGCGCCATTCACCCAGGCGCTGGCAGTTGTAGCTGCAGCGGATCACCGGGGTCGGCCAATATAATTGTTAGCTTCTGGCCGGGCACGCGCGACCATGCGATGAACCCACACGAGTCGCCGGACAGCCAAAGTTGCAACAACTGAGGCGCTCGCTCCATGTGCCGCATGTGAGATATTCGCGTGTGTGATCGTAGCGTGCCTGGGCTAAAAGTCACTTATGGCTAGGACCTGATGTAGTAGCGAGCATTACGATTGGCTGCCACCCACAATAGTTGAAATTTAAATGGAAACACATGATGAGACAGGGAGAGGGAGGGAGTGATGAAGAGGGACAGTGACGAAAGTTATTTTAAAGACAAAAAACAATGAGAGAAAAGTTTGGGTAAGTAGAAGAGAGAGAGAGAAAGAGGGGAAGAGGGAGAAAGAGAGAGAGAGAGAGAGAGAAAATAAAAGGAAAGTAAAAGCGGAATTTCCAAAGTTTTACCAGAGGAGATTGAAATATTAATTTGAGTAAAACACATTTATTTACTTCCACACTTAAGTTTCGTCCACGTATAGAACAACTTTATCAACTAAAACTAGCTGCAAGCAAATGCCACAAGATGTGTTCGATAAATTAATTGGTGGGTCTGCCCCCTTTGGCAAAGTGTTGCAATGGAATCAAACGATTTATGAGTGCCTTTCATAACACATCATTAGCAACATTTTGGTCAGAATTTATAGCGCAGTGGAATTTGAAAACGTTTAACGAGCTTGTTCTAAACATTTAGCTGGCTCTGGCTAACCAAATTCGGATGAAGCCAAATGGCCAACAAGTGCGCAACGATGCGATGTTCAGTCGTTAGTTCGTTTGGCTTAAATGTTGCAGATGCAGAAAACCAATTACCGTTGCACTTGCCTATGCAAACGTGTGTGTGAGCGACTATGTGTGTGTGTGTGTGTGTGTGCATAAATTTGTCGCATGCCCCCTGGACATGGGACGACTCGGTTACGATGAGCTTTTAGTGTTAATTTATAGCAACACAGCTGGAAATCAAAATGGCGGCTTTTCTTTTCGATTCGACTGCTTGGCAGGCTGCACTGCTTAAACCTGCTTGTCAAACTCAACAGCAGCAACAACAATAACAGCAGCGCCAGCAACAACAACAACAGTAACAGTAAGTGGTGTTATGCAATCGTCGCGTCACCCGCTCAAAATGCATTTCTTGTAATAGACTTAACGTGACTTGGTCTTGAGAAACCAATTACAGAGCCACATTAATATTGGCAACATTTTGCAGCTAGCATGCAACAAAATTTTAATTAAGGACTCTTTGCCTGCACACACACACACACACACACACACACACACTCGCACACTTAGTGTAGTGGGGGTGTTACCAAAACTAATCTTATCAGCATTTTGGCAATTAGTTTTAGTTTTTCCATTTAAATAGAAGCTGCCTTTATGGCTGCCTCGAGGCCTGCCCGGCCAACAGCCACTTGACTGCCCGTTTGTTGCCCATAAATGCATTTTAATTTCTTTATTTACAACAACTATAAATCATGGCTAGGTGTTTTACCATAATTTAAAGCTACTCGCATTCGCACTACTTTTGCAAACATTTCTTTTCGTCTTCGGCTCGTAATGTCTCTTTCGTCGTCGTCGTCGTTGCTGTTGTTGTTGTTGTTGTTTCTTTTATTGCTAATGGAAAATGGCAAGTGTGTAGCACTGGAACAATCCGGCCGCTGCCTGTCGAGGCACCGTTGGTGTTGTAAAAATTCCAAAAATACCGTCGCAGCGCGTTGATCACGTCTGCTGGCCGCTCACCCCTCCCCGGCTCGCCGCACGTAGCTCGCCCCACAGCCCCCAGCCAGCTGGCTTCATTAGGTGACGTACGTACATATTAATTTAAACGCTGCATTTATGGTCAACGAGCTGCTGTGACATTAAATCATCATCTCAATCCGAGTCCGGGGCGTCGTTTGATCTGCGTCCGTTTTCGATACGCCGCGGCTCGCATATGGAAATCGTTGCAACATTGCCACGCAATGCACGCGCACATTGCATGCGCCGCTTAATTGGCAACACTTTGGCGCTCATGTTGCCAAGAGAGTGCCGGAGGAATTGGCGGCGGCATTTGGAAATTAAATTCAAATTAATAGCAAAGAGATAATTAAAATATATCTATGTATATATATATATATGTATATATGTATGTATGTATGTATATAAAATCATAAATAATTGGATTAATTGTCAAGATCGTTTACGCTCCTTTTTCTCGACTCGACTCGACTTGCCTCGATTCGACTCGATTCGAATTGATATATAAATCAAGGAAATGTCAGAAATTTGCCATGAGTTGTCGCCGTGGCATGTGTTTGTCAAATTAATGCAATTTTGTGTAAATTACTCATTAAAAATGTTATAAATTTAATGCTAGCCGGCATAAGTCACGGCCCATAAACTGTAACACACACACACACACACACAAACTCAAAGCAAATCTTCAAGCAAAACAAAAAAAACTCAAAAACGTCTTATGAAAATTTTCATTTCTTGACTTGACTTGTTATTGTTGTTGCTTTTATTGTTGTTGCTTAAGAGAGGCCAATTAGATATTTTATTGCTAATGTGCGCCTGTCAGCTGTGCTCGAGCCAATTGAGCTCCAGCTTCAGCTTCAGCTTCAGCTCCAACTCCAGCTCCAACTCGAGCTCGAGTGTCCAGCTCGGCTGTCCAATATGTACGGGCGCTGTCTACATCAATTAAAAGCGCATTTGACAATGATATTCGCTTTGGCTCTGGGGCCCGTTCCGCTGTTTGCCATTTGCCGGGTGGGCAACCTGATCACCGATCACAACTGATCACTGCTGATCACTTGCGCAGAAATCCATCCAATTTGGCCAGCAAAAAATAAAGCTGACTCGTTGATTACACCAGCTAAAGTGAAGTCTACACTTGAAATAATCGGCGGGAATAAGTCAAGCTTTAAGATCAAAATATTAAAATATTATAATAATAAAAAATCAATTATTATTAATTCAAAATTTCAACTATTATTTGTAAAAAATATAAATATAAATATAATAAAAAATCAATTATTAATAATTCAAATTTTCATCTATTATTTGTAAAAAAAAAAAAAAAATAAAAGCTATGAAAAATAAATAATTCTTAAGCTAAAATTAAGATATTACATTATTAATTTTTTCTTAAAGCTAAATTTTGTCATAGTATAAAAAAATATATACATAATTTTATTATGTCAGTTTATTTTATTTTCGCATTTTGACAATTGTATAAATTTTTGAGGTTATTTAGAGATTTCTGGCTCGTCTTTAGAGCTATGAGCTGAAGCGATTATTCTTCGGTTAATATAAATTTTGAATGAAATATTGGCCAAGGATTAAAAAAGTATGTTTTTATGATTAGGCTTATATATTTTACTATGAGTTCAATGTTGGATCAGGCCATGAATTCATAGCATTGGCCATTCACCAGAAATTTGGAATTTTTTTAAACAGGTTGTTGTATTACCCAGGCTTCAGATAATTTTTAATTAAAGGCAAAGTAACACAATAAACAAATAATAAAAATACATGTACTTTAATCTGCTTTATTACAAAATATATAAATTAAATTATAATTTATTTTGTTATAGTTTATACTTTAATCTATTCTATTAAACATGTAAAAAATTAATAAATAAAATAAATTGAAATGAACTTATAATTTAATTTTATATTATTTATACTTTAAGCTCTAATATTAAAAATGTACAACATAAATAAATAAAATAAATTGAAAATGAATTTATAATTTAATTGTATATAATTTATACGTTAAGCTCTAATATTTAAAATTAACAACATAAATAAATAAAATAAATTAAAAAAGAAATTTATAATTTGATTGTATATAATTATACGTTAAGCTCTAATATTAAAAATGTACAATATAAATAAATAAAAGAAATTAAAAATAAATTTTTAATGCAATTTAATATAATTTATTCTCTAGTCTTTTATATTAAGATGAATAATAGCTGATGAGGAGGATGACACTAATAATCAGCCTATTAGCGCCTGAGCCTGAGCTGTTGCATGCGGCACTTGGCACATTGATTAAGTTATACATATTGGCCACATTGGCAAGTTGGACAGCAACAAGCAGGCAACATTGGCAACGGCGACAGCAACAAAGTTGCTGCTTACAAATTATCAACAGCCAAGCAAGGCAGCCCAAGGCGACCCAAGGCAAGGAGAGGCAAGCCAGCGGGGCCTCCGGGCTGGGCAAACATGCAGGCTTGACTAAAACAAATGTTAAATGTTTGAAAATCGTAACAAAATCGCATGCAATATGTGGCAATATCTATGATACACAAACACACACACACACACACACACACACACACACACACACACACACGAAGACAATGACCATATTTGTTTGGCAAAAAGCTAATGATGTGGTAGCTCGAGCTTTGGCCGCTGCCGTTGCCTTTGGCTCGTGTTTTAATTGTGAAATTGAAATGCGCCGCAATAAATTGTAAGATGGCCAAAAAGCGCGACGATCTATTGCATGGTTTGCTTGAAATAATTTTGTTATATATATATTTGCGCTTTACTGCGCTGCAGCGTGTCCTGTGCGCCAATTCAATTACAGCTCAATTTCATGGCTGTGGCAGACGCAGGTCCATTTAGAGCGCTCGGCGACAATTTGTTTATGGAGCCGCCATGGACTCGAAAATGGTGCGCCGCATAAATCATGCAGTTCGCTTCGGTTCGGTTCGGCTCGCATTGTCAATTGCAGGTGCTCAGTAATTGGGCTAGGCAGCAACAGCAGCAGCAGCGGCAGCAACATCACCCACCAACAGCAACATGCAGCATTTTGGCATTAAACGTGCCTCAGCCCTGGGGGCATTTGTTATTAAGGCACATAAAATTTTGCATGCTGCTCCATTTGCAATTAGATCGGCGTGTTGGCCCCGGGTGGCAACAATTTACTCTGGCAACATGTTGCAAGAGTTTTTGCCAGCATTTAATATCTTAATATCGTTGTGCGTGTCTCTTTACCTTTGCACTGTGGGCCAAACTCGGCTTGCCACTCGTGCTAATGACATCATTTGCTGGCTAAGTCGGCAAACAAGTTGCACATAATTAAAAAACAGAAGAGGAAAACAAGAAAAAAGAAAAGACAAACAACAGCAGCCATAAGTGGCAGATTGCATGCGGCGTTGCTTGCAACACGCGGCCAAAGCGTAACTCATAAATGTGGCAAAGCGTAAAACGCAAAACGCAAAACGACTTCCTGCTCCTCGAACATGTCATGTCTCGGGCCAGAAACATGCGGCCAAAGCAATGGAACAGAGCAACGGCAACACCATATCTCATACACGCAGGCGCCTCTTCAATAGACGCCTCTGCAGCGACCGAATCCACTGGCGGCGGCCTCTTCACTCAATAAAAACCAAAACGCTAGCAAAAATGTTGCTCAACTCAACGAAAAGCAGCAGCAGCAGCAGCAGCAGAGGCAGCCGCATGCCAACATGATTTTTCTTGCTTTTTCATTATAATGCTATTGCGACATTTTTGTGTGCTGCTGCTCTGCGAAATCAAAGCACGCCAAGCAGCAGAAGGAGCAACAGCAACAGCAACAACAACGGCAACATCATCAATTCAACATGTTGCAGGCGGCGCTGGCAACAAATCGCTGGCAAAATTGTGTGCGCTATAAATTTATGTTGGAAACATCAAATCGACGTAAATTACGCGCCGCCTGACTGCCACACACTCAACTAGCAGGCGGCGCTTTGGCTGTTAAATTCTTGACTTGTCTCGACTTGCAATTTAGCAATAGCAACCAGCAACACCAACCAGCAACCAGCAACGGCAACCAGCAACCAGCAATGGCAATCGCTGCAGAGGACTTTCCAAGATGTAGTGACTCGGCCAAGACATTAATTCGCGCGTACTTAACACGACTTGGCCACGTCTCCAGGCGCAGTGTCATCTATCTGTAATACAAACGCATGCCTTGATTAAAGAGAAGGCAGCAGCAGTTGGAGCAGCCAGTTGGAGCAGCAACAAATTGCTGATTGTAATTGATTTAAATACGTTGATGATGCGTCGCAAATAACTTAGAGCCACAGTTAATTATATAGACGTACATAGATATATATCATTTTCTCTCCCTCTCTCTCTCTACAGATGTTAGATGGGCGCACATTTTTGTGTTTAATTGTTGCTCGATTCGAATTCGAATTGGTGTCGTGAAAGCCAGCAACTGTTGCCAATTATCAATGTGATTAATGTATTCTGTCATATTGTATATGCGCAAGCGGGCCTCATGGTAAATTTCGCCATCAGTTATCCTGGCTGGCAGACAAACAAATTTGCAATAAACTGCACACAGCGGACAAAGGCAACGGGCAACAGCAACAGGCAACAGGCAACAGCAACAGGCAACATTCAAATAGGCAAACGGGCAACAACTTCAATTACAATCACGTCAACATTATTTTCAAACGCAACGAGATATATTTCTATTAGCCGATTTAATGTCAGCATAATTAATCACATTCTATAATGCACAGCAACAACAGCAACAGCAACATCTACGGCAACAGCAGCAGGGTCAACAGTTCAGCTTGTGTTATTGGCTTGGTTCGAGAGATTGGCCAAAAGCAGAGACCTTCACACTTTGTTTATTTATTGGCCACATTGCGTAGGTTGTAGCTGTGTGCATTTCGTTTGGCTCTAGGCCAAACTCTTTAGCCAGACGAATTTGCCTCGCACTTACTGTTGACGGCCCAGAAAGTTCCTTTCCTTTGACTTGGGAAAAGGCTCGCGGCTGATTAGAGCCGCAAGTTTCGCAAAAAAAAAAAAAAAACAAAAACCTTAATCACATAAACGAGGCACTTATGATAGAGCGGAAATGGCCGACGAAATAAACTTGGCTAAATTTGATCTGCTTATCAAATATTTTGCAGCCAACTTTGATTCATTTTATATTATTTTTTATTTGGCATTCGCAGCGTGCTGATGTTAATCAATTTGCGCAAATTAAAAATTAATTGCAAATTTATTGCTTTTAATTTTCCAATCGTTGATTTATGCCACCAGAAATCGCACCAACAACAACAACAACAGCTGCAACTGCGCATTGCCCAACAGTTTGTGCCCCTGTTGAGGCGGCTTTGCATTGGGTGCACTTAAGATATTTCTTAAAGCCGTTATAACTTTATTGATACTTAGGTATACTTATATTAAGCGGAAGTGACTGGAGGTATTGTAAAAGAGATACCCTATAAAGTACGAATGCTTGTAAACTATGAAAAGAACTTTGTTTTTCTAAGAATGGATGCAGTACGGAGCGAGGAAGTGAAAGAGAGACAAAAATAGAGAAGGATAGATAGTGTGTGTGTGAGAGAGAGAAAGAGAGAGAGTGATTCAGAACGACCTAAAGAGTAAAAGGGTAAGAAGTAAGAAGAAGTAAAAAGCAAGAGTATCGAAAGGAAAAAGAAGAAATAAAAGAAAATAATGAATGACAATAGCGAATATAGAATAGAAAGCAGAGAGTAGGAAATAGAGATAGGTGAATAAAAAATAGAAAATAGAGAGTATATAATAGAGAATGGACAGTAGGTTATAGAGAATAGTGATTCGACTATCGACAGTAGAGAATGGAGAATAGGGAATGGAGAATAGAGAATAGAGATTAGACAATGGACAATAGAGAATGGAGAACAGAGATTGGACAGAAAGGAGAGTTGAGAATAGAGCATTAAAAATAGAGCATAGAGCATAGAGCATAGAGCATAGAGCATAGAGCATAGAGCATAGAGCATAGAGCATAGAGCATAGAGCATAGAGCATAGAGCATAGAGCATAGAGCATAGAGCATAGAGCATAGAGCATAGAGCATAGAGCATAGAGCATAGAGCATAGAGCATAGAGCATGGAGCATAGAGCATAGAGCATAGAGCATAGAGCATAGAGCATAGATTATAAAGAGAGTGAGAATGAATATAAATAATTGTATAAATCTCTTACACCATTCGAGGAATAGAGTGAGAAGAGAAAGCATGATCCTCTCTTACAATCGTTTCAGATTTCCATGATCAGAGGCATACAGCTAAAGAGAATGCTACATGGAGTAACTTCTTCCTCTTAATTTACTTCACTTTACTTTTTGCTGTTATTCTATACCTCTCAGCCTATCATTCTTGCTCAGTCCTTAAGAATAATTTCGCGTTTAGCAAATCACAACTCTTATAGTCAGCTATATCCCACCCTATTATATTCTGCTTAGTACAGGGTATAGCTCTGCTATCGCCGTGCGCTAATCGTAGGTTTTTTTTCGCCGAAAACCAATTGCAAATGGTCATTAGAATAAAAGCAGTTCAGCTTGAGCTCGTTTTTGGTCTTTGAGTTGAATCGGAAGCCGCGTATCAATGCCATAAATAATACTTCAAATTGCATGGGGCGTTTAAGCATTGACAATTTGGCCGTGTGGGGTGCCTCATACTAATTTAGCTGCGTGCTGGGTTAATAATGATATACCAATTGATACGCTCTTGGGACCGTCCAAATTATTCAAAAGTCCAAATGCCAAACGATCGGGCGAGCACAACAACGAGTCGGCCAAGTCTCTGGCCAATTGTTTGTGGCCAGATGATCAGTGGACCATTGCCACCAGACGCGACTGCCAGCGAAAAGGAAAAAGCAAAAAGCAAAAACAACAAAAACAATTTATGCAGCGAAATGCAACAATAAATCTCATTTTATGCAGCGCAGAGAGAACGGCCCTTTTATAGGTAACGCTAATGTAGCCCAAAATTGAACTTGACATTTGAATGCCCAATTAACCGTGACGTGTGCGCGAGCAGCACGTCCAGATGCCCAGCCTCCGGCTCATCCCCAGCTTCTGCCTCTGCCTGCTCTCTAGCTGGACAGTTGGAGGAGCAGCAGCTCGCCATTTGAGGTCAAGTTTTTTGGGCATTCCAATGCGTTATGTTTTATTGGAGCAATATAGCAATGCATTGTGCCGGATGTATACATATATACATATATTTCTTCATATCTATATATATATATAGCTCCCCAATCAGCTTTGGCTGCTAATTAACCCACTTTCTAAGAGCGCGCGACCTTTTTTATCTGCGCCATTCGAATCAGGGGCCCCAGCCATGTGCAAAATTTGCCTGCCATTAAAGAGAAGGAGAAGGAGAAAATTTGCTCAATGGACATTAGATATACGGGACACTGGACAGTGGACTGTGGACATTGGCCAGCTTGGTCTGCATGCGATTCTCACGCATGCCAAATGCGCAATGTGGCTATTGCATGCGCGTCGCTGGCTGGTCGTTGTCTTCCTCCTTTGGCATCGTCTATAAAATCACGATAAATATTTATACCGCACTTAGATTTATGGTGATTCATATCGCTCCAGCAGAAGTCAACGGCCAATGGGCATCGGCGGGGTGGCGGCGGCAGCATGGGCCATAAACATTTTTATTAGCCATAATTGCACAATCGAATCCAAGCGACTGATTCATTTGCGTGCATTGGCCAAAAGCGTCAAATCGCCAGATATGAATTTGTTTATTAAGTGCCTGCCAAACTTGTTGCATTGCATTTGTCAGCAATCTGGACGGGTCACAAGATTTCGTTATCTAGACTAGCCTTGACACGCCACACACCATCGATAAACGGCCCTAACGGTCTTTATTTCCTCTCATTTTTGTTTGCTTGTGGCCAATAGCGGTAATCGTAAATGGCCAGAAAACTATTTTGCCAGCACATAAAATGCAACATTTAAATTAATAGAATTATGTTCGCTAATTTTGTTTAATAGCTCAACTAGCGAACAAGTCCCGGGGCCTCACGATCACCTCACGATATATGCATATATATATATATACATATTTATATATATTTATACAAATTCATTTGACTATAAAGCATTGATATATTGCCCAAAGCAGGATAGCTTTTTATTGTTTTTTTAAATGTCAAAGCACTTTACAAAATGCATATATTTGCATTTCAAATTAAATGTATAGAAAATGACATTAGATAACGGTGTAAACCTATTCCTATCAAAGAAGAAAACGCTGAGTGGGCTGAGCTATGCTTGCAATGTTCACGGGAATGCTAGAATTAAGAGGATCATATCTAGCATATCTATAAACATATATTGTAATTGCAAATCAATTGGTCTTCTACTTACAGAGATCGTTGGGTTTGTATGTAGACTTATCTTCTTGCTAGGTAAACATTGCTATCTATATAAGCTGGTGACTTGTAATATGGTGTATTTATACAATATATGTACAATATATACAATATATGTACAATATTACAATGTATATGCAATATATATAATTGCATTACGAAGATTAAAACATAGAACTTATATGTATTGTATATATCTCTGCTGATTGATAGTATGGTAAATCGTGTAATTTTTTATCTTTCGTCGTATTAAATAAATAATGAGCATTTATGCTGTTAACTTAAACAGTGATCTGCTCTATATAATGCCTAACATGATCCTCACTTTCCGAGATCTCCTCTTCAGATAGATCTATAACTGATATAAATGATATGCTCATAAAGTAATCTAGGTTTTCGAGCAGCCCTAGTGTCCCACTGCTGCTCTACTTGGTTATTCCTATATATTCCATATTCCTATTTCGAATATTTTTAAATGCTAGATTATTTCCTTCACTTTGTCGCTCTTATTGTTTTTCCTTAACAAACGAATTTTAGATAAATTTGATTTCTAATTTATTTTATTTTTTATTTTTATTTTTTTTTGTCAGAATTTATTTGTTTTTTTTTTGTCAGCACTTTTGTGCAGCCTTCAAATGACGTTGGCTATAAATATAAATAAACGCCTGATCAATGACACATTGGCAACCGTAAACTGTGATAATGTATTTGACTGTATAATTGGGCTTGGTGGTGGCCCCCGGCCATGGGAGCGTTTGGGGCCCTGTCAGGCGCGTAAGTGGCGCTAAGTGTTTTCTCTTGTTACTTACAAATGCAAATTGTCGAATGACAAAATTCATTTCAATTGCTGCAATTTATTGCATGCGCAGTCGCAGCTCGGCCGTGCTTCCTTTTGACCCAGTTTGTGTGAGCGCGCGCTGCACTAATACCAGGCATCCTCCTTCAATGGCCAAACTAGTTTCAAGTTATTTAACGCATGCATTGCGTGTGTCAGCAGCCAGCATGAGAGAGAGAGAGAGACAGAGAGTGAGCGATATTCATATATGCATGTATGTTTGTATTGCTGGCCTTGATCTAGAATTTCGATTTTTCCGATGCTTGCGATTTCGTTTGCGTTATGCGAGACGAGCATGTCCCCATGCTCAGGCGTCTGTACGACGCGGCGTATGCGCGATGGCATCTGATCTTCACTCGTTCGACGTTGCGTAATCTCGTTTTGTGTACTAAGTACCGGTTTAAACGCACACTGGACCAGTTCACAATATATACATACATATATTTCGACTCATATGCATCTAAGTATGCAGCAGAGCCAATCGAAGACCAGACTCCGCTTGCGTTGAGTTTGTTTCTGCACTTATAATTTATTGAGAAATTTAATTGAATTCGCTTGGCCAACCGGTCGCATAATTTTGGCCCCTGATTACGGATTGAGCAATTCGCATGACGTGTTAAACATTTGGCATTTGATCGTTCTATATATCTTTTGCAAAACAATTGGTTCTATCTTTGAGTTTGATGGAAAAACAGTTGTTAGTTCGTCACGTTCCGCACTATATAAAGGCAAGTTGATTAATATTTCTAGTTCAGTTCATTCTCTGCATTAAGCTGCCCTACATAATGAGGTGTTTGATTGCCTTGGTTTTGTTTTTGCTGCTGGCTGACTTGGCTTTGGGCCAGGACTACGATGATGCTCTGAATCATAGCTATAATTTTAAAGCACGAAAGAGGCATTTCGAAAAAATCAATAAAGGTTCCTGACATAAAGAAAACTTGGATGTCATTTGCGTTAACCTTTTGTCTCTTGCAGCCATTTGCTACTCGAAGCCAGACTATGGCAAATGCAAAGGAACTCGACGGCTCTGGTTCTTCAATAAGTACAAGACCAAGTGCGAGAAGTTCACATACTCGAATTGCGGCGGAAATCAAAATCGTTTCTATACCAAAGAAGAGTGCGATATATTTTGTACTGAAAAGTCCAGGGATTGGCTGAGAGAGGATGCCGCCCATGTGGGCTGATTTCCATTTCTCATAATAAGCCCAAAGAATATTCACTTTTGCTAACTAATTACTATACTATACTATATCAATTATCAGAGATTTGCAGAAGTTGATCTGTAATGTTCGATTTTTAAAGGGAAGAAGTTCAGAGAGCTTAACAATCATTTAGTAGGGAATTCGAACTCAAATATATAATTGAAATTATATAATCTGTTAATCAGTCATGAGTTGTGGAGAAACCACATTCGAGTGCATATTTGTAAACCCAATTAAGAAAACACATTTTCATTTCGAGCTGGGGATATATAAAGCAGCCTCGCATAGGCATAAATCATGCAGTATTCTCGTAATCTTCAGTGGATGAAAAATGAAAATCATATTCCATTTGTTTGCTCTGCTGATGATGGCAGCGTCTAATCCTCCACAAACAGCACTAAATAGGGTAGCAGCACATAGGAAACGTAACTACCGTATTTTAAAATAGTTTTCTTCACAGATCATATGAAAGTCATTTTGTTATTTACGCAGATATTTGCTCAGCGAAGCCGCAATATGGAAGTTGCTTTGGACATCGGCGTCTCTGGTATTACAATCCCTCTCGCAGGCGCTGTCTAACGTTTGTTCACTCCAACTGTGGCGGCAATAGCAATAAATTCGCCACTGAAGAGCAGTGCGTCAACTATTGCATGCACATATTGCCAAACTAGAAGACAAGGGAGGAGGGACATAATAATGGGAATAATTATGAAATATATATGAGAGAAAGTTTAAATAATATTGAAAGTGGAAATCAGAGTGAAATCGAAGTAAAATAGGGCTTTGTATGCAACCGACTTTGTTGAAAATTTGATTAAAAATCATTGAAATTAAAATATGCAAATATCTTTAATCCAATCCTAGGGGTAGGTAAAGTATTTTCTCTATTTTTAAGATAATTGAGTTTGCTTTCGTAGCTAAGAGAGCTGCTGAAAAGTTTTTAGGAAAAATGAAGAATAATTCCATTTGCAAATGAAATTAATCATTGATAATTAATATACGAATTTTAATGCCTTCAGAGTTAAAAAATGATATATTTGTTAGAATTAGCACCAAGCTATGTTGACAGTGTGATTAACTAAATGTTAGGCGTACTAAAAATTATTATACAGAATTCTTATATAGAATTTCTATATATAGTTTTCTTAGCTTGCAATAAAATCGTAAATAGAAAATAGAAATATATGCAGTCTTCACAGTCCCCAACTCAAAGCAACCAACGCTGTCAAGTGACTAAAAATGTTTTTTGCTTGAAGCATTTGGCGCATTTGTTGCGGCAACTAAATACGAATCGCTAGCGTTTCCAGGCACTCGCCAGAAGCGCGTTTCACTGACAAACGGCGATTTTTGGTACAATTTTTAGCAGGCGCGCAGCAGTGGGCAACAGACGTAAAACAGCTGCAGAGTGCTTTGCTAATTTACGGCTGCTTTAAATAGGCGGCAAGTGTATATACACACGCGCGCACACACAGACGCTCGGAGGCACAGAGACACACCAACACACGCGCATATGCGTGTAAGTGAGCAAGGGCTGGGCAAACATTGCGCTGCTTGCTCGCATTCGGAACAGGCGAACAGCTTTCGCAGCAGCGAGCGCTTTTTGCATTTGTGTTTGGGCTTTTTGTTTTGTTTGAGTGCTGTCGTTGTTGTTGTTTGTTTTTATTGCTGTTGCTGCTGTTCTCGCTGTCACAGCGAAAGCTCGTACGAAAGTTTTGCGTGCATGCTCATACTTATACACAAGTAAATGTGTGTGTGTGTGTGTATGTTTATACACATATACACATGTATATATGCAAGCTTATATCTGTTTTCCATTGAATGGCAACAATGGCAATGGCGAAATCGAAGCATAAAGTCACGCAATTTCAATTACAAATAAACGCATAAGCAATGCCAAAGCCAAAGCCAAAGCCGAAGCCGCAGCCAAATGCCAGGCTGGCTGGCAAATTTTCTATGGCCAATAATAATGCTTGTAATAATGAAATTGTGATAAGCTGTGCGCCACAAATTGCACGCTAGCAAACGACGCAAGAGACGCGAAATAATTTAAACCGTTAAGCGCTGGCTGCGGCGGCATCAAGCGTCGTCATTCTGGCTAGTATCATCACAGGCCCCCCTCTCTTCCTCTCTCCCCCTCTCGTTTCCAGCTCTCTCGTTCCCACTCGCTATCGTGTTGCTTGGCAACATTTGACGCACGCCGGCAACATATTGCTGGCAACATTAGCGCGTGTGTGCGTGTGCCAGGGAATCACTGGCTGCAAGCTGGAGCTGAAGTTGGAGTTGGACTTGGAGTCGTTGTCGGGGCAATCGCTCTGCGCTTTGGTGTTTGCCAATTAATATTCGTATGATCAAATGCTTAACGCATTTAGCCTTACAGAAAGAGCGAAAATAAACTAAAAAACCAACAACAAACCGGCTCACGTCCAACCTGTGTAAATGATCTACGTTCTCTGACGCACAGATGCGGCGAATTGATGCTGCCAAGCTGCAATCGTTTAAGCCGCGGCCTGTGGGAAAGTGCGCCTTAATTGAATTTAAGGCCGGCCAGGTTAGGCCAGGCCACTCCACATGGCAAATACAATAAATTAAATGATAAACAGACTGTGCACTCATTTAATTACATACATACATTATTATGCATTTATTTAGTATGAATTTGTTGTATAAGGTTTGCCTTTAGTTGTACATATGGATTTATGCATGCATGCTGGCTGGCTAGCATGCATGTGCGTATTTGCTCAATATTTCAATAATGTTTTTCCTTTTCGTATGTTTGTTTGGTAAACTTGTTTATGCAATTTGACGAAGACAAATCAGGTTTACAGGTATTTTTTATTATTTTATTTTTATTTATTTTTTCGGTAAACATGTTATTATTTTTTGTATTTTTTTTTCTGCTATATATTTTTTATGCATAGATCGCTATTAAATTTCATTAGTTATGCACTAGGCTGTATGTGTGTATTTGTTTGTATATAGTTCTTCGATTTGGATGTAGTTTATATATGTATGTATATAGGTGCAAATGCACATTAATTATAGTAGACTTTTTCACATGATTTAATGATTTAATGATTTAATGGATAGGTACTTCTTATGAGCATTCTTGTACCATACAGCAGGCTAACATTTAAAGCATTGCACACATCGAGAGAGATAGAGACATGAAATGTATATTATTATAAAATAAAAATTAACTAAAAATTTTGTGTTTAACAAATGATAACAACAAGGCTTTGCCTTAAATTAATTTCAAATAAAATCAAAGACTAGTTTAAAAATATGCATATTTTTTCAAAGTTTAAAAATAACAAATGAAAACAAATGCCTCACAAATATTCAAATGTAATTTTCATTTGCTTCAATTTGAATTTATTTATTTATTTATTTTTTTCATTTAATTTTGTTGTATTTTTTAAGCTAATTTGCTTATAACTTGTATGCGTTGTATTTCATTTTGATTAGAGTTTTGTGAATTGATTTAAAATTATATAACAACGCGCAGTGTCTCATGGGATTAGTTTATGTATATATATATATGTATATATATGTTTATATATTTATCGCTTGTATATAGCCAATTTGTATTTTGTTTAATGTATTTTTTTTGGATATGAATTTTTCATTGCTTTTTTAAGCAGTTCGCTGTGTCAATTGTCTTACAGCTTTTAACATCAATAAAATTGTTTATGTGCCAATAGTATGTTAATAAATTTATACTTTATACTCGTTTCATGGATTAGATAAATAGCTAAAAATTTGCTAAAACTTGAATACACATACGTTTAGTATTTAATGTATGTGTGTGTGTGTATATATAGTTAAATGCAATTGCCTTTTTTTATAGATACGTAAAAAGTTGTAAATGCATTTTTGTTTTTGTTGATATTCATGAATATTGTGCGTTCGATTCTCAAATAGTTTAGCTTGAATAAAGCTGGATTCTTTCTGGAGTATCCAAACATATGTATGTGTGTGTATTTATATATATTGCATAAAAAATTGTTTGTGCCTTTTGTAAAAAGTCTTTCTGTTGTTCTCTGCGCAAGGACTAGTTTCAATTCTGATTGGAAAAATTCCAACTAAAGCTTGAACAACGCTCCATAGTTGGTCAGGCAAAATAGTTTGGCGCACAGGCTGCGACTGCGACTGTGAGTGCGATTCGTGTGGTTGGCCATAGACTGAGTGGTTTTACGGGCGATGGCCAGCTCCTGGCTCTATTTGCTGCCACCGCCACCGCCACCGCAGTACTCGCCCTGCAGCATGCCATTGTCCAGGAGCAGCGACGGCGTCGTCGCAATGCCATCGCGCAGCGCCAGCTGATAGGCCACCTCGAAGGCCTGGCCCAGCGTCAGTATGATCTCGCTGGCCAGATCCTATAAAGAAAACACAATAGTACATTTATCATAAGAATATAGATACTTTATCCTGCGGAGTTCTTACTGTGCTCTGCACTAGAAACACATGGCAATAGTGCATGTCCTGCTCCTTGGTGATGTAGGCAAAGTGCCGCAGATCCTCCGAGTCCTGGCAGGCGCAATTGATGTTCTGTATCTCATGCTCGCAGATGACACGCTATAAGCATCAATTGGATTAGTACGTAGCTCTTCTATTCACCATTCCCCCACACCTACCCTGCTGGACACGTCTATGAACTCCACGCCCCTGTGGCAAATGGCCAGGGACAGCGGCGCCCCCTGTTTGTGCACCTCTTTGTTCGCCTGATCCCCGGAGGCCTTCAGCTTCTGTATTGATTTCTTTGTGGACTCCGTGCCACGCAGTTCTTTCACAACCGTTGAGCCTAGGTACTGGGGAGAGCATAGAATAGTGGAAATTAGTATGAAATGAAATAATTCAATCGGCTGTTATCGACTAGGGAATACTCGTTCGGTGTTCTATTAAAGTGGATATGTTCTAAAGTCTTAGAAATAAAAAATCTAAGTGTAAAATCAACAGAATGTTAACCTAGAAAAGTGTAGTCTTTCATATAAAACATAATATTGGTAAGATCTTACTGGGTTTCTTCGTTCCTAAGAGGAATCAAATCTATCTGCGAGATCTGATATTACAATATAATCAGCTGAGACTAAAGTTTTTGTATATATCCCAATTTATCATATACTTTATGAAGCAGCTATTGCATCTGTATATAAAATGAGAATCTATAAATGGACAAACAAATTAAAAGCATACTTAATATTATGATTATAATGATTAGTGTTCAATTTCGAGCTGTATAGCATTTATCCTATATCCTCTTTTGACTTTGTTTGACAACTTTCTAGTTCTTCCTATATGGGTAAAAAATAATAGTGCTCTCAAGTTGATATATTTTGTTGTTGTTAATGGAGTGGGGAGATAAAGTCGCTAATTTGAAAATACACTATATGGGGTAACTTCATTAAAAGCAGACAAAGAAACAGCAAAGCTAATATACCCGTTTCACTTTGCAAGTGAGTGTAAACTCACAATTTATTTATCAAATGCAGCAGCTAATCCGAATAATCAATTTCCCAATTTTAGTTAAATATCTTTTTAATGATTTCATAAAACCAATACGCCCTCTTTCACAACCGCCAGGAGTATTATGAAATTAGATATTGAGCTCAAGGTAGACTCACCTGGACCTCGTATTTGATGTGCTCATTAAGCAGAGTTTGCGCTGAGTGGCGCCACTGGGTGGTGCGCATGTTGGCGGGCAGCCCCAGCAGCAGCTCGGAGGGTGCGCGTATCTGAAGCGGAGCCGTTGATGGGTCAGCCTCAATAGTTTTGAGTGCCGGCGGTGCAGGCGGCGGTGGTGCGGGACTGCAAGATGTATAATTCAATTAACTAAATCTAAATTGGACATTTATACTATATAGTCTACCGATTCTTGCGATAGCCCGTTATGGAGTTCCGATGCGGCAGCGCAATCGTGGTTGGCTGCGTGGTGGTGCCGGTGGTGGCCGTCGTGGCTGTGCCGGCCAGGGCTTCCTTGTTGCCGTTCGTTGTCATTTTGTTGGTACCGTTGTTCTCGGCCAGCGGCGTCTTCTGTGACTTCGACTCGCGCATTTGCCGGATGAAGGCCAGCGATTGCAGAATGCGCCGGCGATGGCCCAACTTGTTGATCTCGAGCACAGTCTGCAGCTCCACGTCCCAGACCCCGCAGACGCTATCGATTGTGTTGTACAGGTGCTTGCTGGCAATGCGAGGCAATAAAGATTGTTAGGCTAATTCGGCTGGTAGAGATCGCGTACTCACTTGAAGAACTCGAGGTATTCGGGCAGCGCGATGCTGTGCAGCCACTGCTGCAGCGTGGCCACGCCCGGCTGCTTGTTCTCCTGCTGCGTCTTGAGGGGCACCTGGGGCAGAAACTCCGCCGGCGGCAGGGTCTCCACGAAGCGCAGCAGCTTGGCCGCGTCCCGCTCGGGGATGTGCAGCAGCGGTATATCCGGCTCCTCGAACACATTGCGCTGGAATGGAGAAGGCAACGACATGGTGGATCAATTGGAATCACTAGGAGATCTCTTTCAGCTTACCACAAACTTGTAGTTATCGTAGCCATTTTCGAAGAGTATGCGCTCCAGGTGCAACAGGCCCGCGTTGCGCAGCCGCAGGGCCAGCTCGCGGCGCTCCGGCAGCACCTCGAGATCCTCAAAGTCCAGCTCGATGTCGTGGGTGGGCGTTATGTTCGTGTTGAGGATGCCGCTGCCGAAGTTCTCAATGATCTCGGAGATCTTCTTGCGCGCCTCCTCCGCATTGAAGGGGCTCAGCAGATTCAGCGAGTTGCGCGCTATCGAGTGACCGCTGCCGGGAGACTTTGCCGGCGACTTGGCTGGCGATTTGACGGGCGACTTGCCAGCCGACTTGGTGGGCGACTTGTCGGGCTTGTGCGTGGACAAGTTCTCGGTCTCGGTGTTGCCATTCGTTTCCAGCTTCACTTCGGCACTGTGCTGGGTGGGCGTGGTCGGTGGTTTCACGAACTTGCGCTCCGGCACCTGCGGCTTGGTTGGGATCGGCGGGCGCACACGTGGCGGCGGCACCTGCTCGGCTTGCACCTTCGGCTCCGGGTGCTCCTTGTGCTCCTTGTGGGAGGCGCCTTTGAGCAGGCCGGCAAAGGGCACATCGCTCACAAACTCCTCCACGTAGTCGGTGGTGGAGTGCGAGAGGCTGTGATCCGAGCACGAAATGCTCGAGCTGAGCGAGCCCGACGACGGAGCCGGACAGCGCGGCACCACCGTCACCGTATCGTCGTAATCGTAGCCCGGCGTGCTCAGCGTCGGCAGCAGCTTCGACGGCGACGAGCCCGTCTCGATCATCAGCTGCTGCGCCGCCTGCAGCTGCAGCAGCGCCGATCGCCGCTTGTACTCCTGGCTCAGTGGACGAATGCGCTCGTGTATGGTGCGCTCGGCCTGGCTAGAGCTGGGTGGCGGATGATCCGGCGTCGGTGGCTGCTTGTAGTGCGTGGGACTGCTCGGAATTTGCTGCTTCGCATCGCAGTTCTGCTCGGCGTCTTCCGTCTTATCGGCCACATTTATAGAGCTGTCGCAGGGGGACAAGAAGGAAGAGAAATAGTTAATCAAATGAGAGTAGATCAGTTGTTCAACTGGAGATCGGCAATCCTAGGGAGTAGCTTCACTGCCCACTCACCAGCTGTTGCGGTTCCGTTTGAGCTTGCGGTTGGGATTGTACGATTTGAGGGTGGCGCTCTCGCAGCTCTTGAGCAGCTCCTTGGAGAGTCTGGTCGAGGCGCTGCGCTGCGCCGGAATGGGTCGCTTCATGGAGTTGTTGGCATGGGCAGCCGGAGCTGGTGACTCTCCGCTTGAATTTGGCACACTTGTCTCGCTGTTCAGCTCCGAGCTGCTGCACTGGCGATCCAGCATGTCGTCTGGGCGGATGCAAATATGAGCATTACTTGTAGTTATTAGTTAGGGAGTCACTCACTGCTGGAGCTGAGGCTCATGCTGCCGTCCACGGCGGAGCGCGTGCTCTGCCTGGCGCTGGCGTAGAGGCGATCGTTGCGCTGCCGCTCGCGCAGCTGCGTCTCATCGAAGCTCATGCCGCCGACGCTGCCGTGGCTCTGATGCGAGTAGGGACTCTCGCTGGCGGGCGGACGTCGGCGTCCCGCCGCTATCGGCTGCCCCTGGCCCTGGCTGGATGGCGAGCTGTAGCCGAACTGCTGGCCCGGGCCGACGTGCGTGGGCGAGACGGAGAGATTGCGACGCGGCGGCTTCTTGGGCGGTCCGCTGGGCGCAAAGGTGCTCATCACAATGGGCTGAGCGCCGCCGCCGGTGGAGCAGCGCGAGCGCGGCGACACGGACGCCGGCTCAAAGCTGCTCAGCGACGAAGAGGGACTGACACTAAAGACGCCGCCCATATCGCTGCAGAGTGTGAGAGAGAGAGAGAGAGAGAGAGAGAGAGAGGGAGAGAGTGAGTTTAGTTTGCTATAGCTCCATTTGGATATTCAACTCACTTTTGTATGTGCAGCGGCGAGTGGGCGTTGAGATCCTGGTAGAATCTGTCCTCGGGCTGGAGGGCGCTGTCCAGGGACTTGCCGCCGTTGTAGGGTCCGCCATTGCCGGCGCTGAGCCGCTGCTTGCTGTAGCCGGACTGCTGCATGGAGTGCGAGTGGTTCAGCAAGTGGTTGTTCGAGTTGAAGTGATAGTGGTTGTGCGGCTGTGGCTGTGGCTGTGGCTGCTTCGAGCTCTGGCCCCGCCCGGTTGTGTGCGAGCCGGCGTGCTGGCGGTAGATAACCTCGTCCGCCTCATCTGTGTCCATTTGGTGGCGAAAGTCTGAAGGGATTGAGTTCATTTATCTGCCTGAGCGCTTATCGCATTTGCAAATTGATGTCATTGACATAATTGCATATATTACGTATACGTACTGTTAATCACCGCAATGATGTGCTTGGTCACATGCGGTGGAAACTCGCGCAGTATATCCAGCGCAGTGCGGCCCTCGCTGTCCGTGGCCGACAGATCGATGCCCGCCCGCAGCAGAGTGCGCACCACGCTCTCCTTGCCGCACAGCGCCGCCTCATGCAGCGCCGTGCCCGAGGGCGTCAGTAGGTTCACACAGACGCCGGCCGCCAGGAGGACATCGACCACGCTCTTGTGGCCATTGCGACTGGCCAGATGGAGGCAGGTGTGCGGAAATATTGGGCGTGCCGGCGATGAGGGTGATTCGCCGCCCGCTACGGCTCCGCCTCCGCCTCCGCCTCCGCCTGCTCTGCCGCTCTCCACCGCCGCTGTGCTGAGATGTGAAATCAGTTCGGGATGCGCTCGGATGAGCATCTGCACGGCCTGCAGGCGTCCGTATTGGGCGGCCAGATCCAGCGGCGTCTCGCCCCGCGAGTTGCGCATATTGGGGTCCGCGTCGTGGGCGAGCAGCAGCGCCAGGGCGCCCGTGTGCCCGTGCTGGGCGGCACAGTGCAGCGGCGTCTCCTGCTCAATGGTCTGCAGATTGGCGTTGGCCGGCCGATACGGCTGCGTCAGCAACAGCCGCACGATGTCCGTCTCCCCCGCCCAGGCGGCCAAATGCAGCGGCGACGAACCACGCGAATCGGGCAGATTGGTGGACGCCTCATGGGCCAGCAGGAGTCGGACAATGTCCTCGTGGCCATTGAGGCAGGCGTGATGCAGCGCCGAGTAGCCGCCGCTGTCCTGCACATTGACTCCGGTGCGTCGCAGGCTGGCCAGGGGCCCGGCGCGCTTGCCCTTCTGGGCGAGCACCTTTTCGATGTGGCTGATGTTGCCGTTGCGTGCCGCCTCGAGGAACTCCTGATCCTTGCCCATGCTGACGCGTGCCTGCCTGCAATTTAATGGCCATTAATGGATGTTCTTAATCGCATTCACAATCTGCGCCGCCTTGATTCACTGCAAACGAATTATGACTGTCAAGTGTGCTTCATTAAAACGCTGCCGGCTTTGCGGCTCTTTGGCTCTTTGGCTTTTTAGCTTTTTGGCTTTTAGCACGGGTCGCCTTTTAGCTCTAATGACTTTCGCATTCAGCCCAACCCCACGACTGTCTAAGGACTGCCATTACATCAAATAATATAGCACAATAAGAGATGAAGCACTCATGTGTGTGAGTGTGTGTGTGTGTGTGTGGGTGTGCGCCCCTAGAGCCAGCCAGCCTCACGGCTGATGAAGTGCTTTCCAGCCGTTGAAATATCTTTGAGTATCTTTGATACGTGACTTTAAGGGCGTTTACAGTGGATCAAACTCCCAAATGTTATTAGAATATTTACTATGCTCTATTTGAGCTGCATGAAGTAAATATGGCTTGAGCTAATCAAGCAGGTTTTGTATATAGAGGGAATAATTGAAAGTGATGTATAGGGGAATGTCTCTATAATAAAAATGTTTGATGTTATTCCGCTTGCCATTATGTGCAAAATAATACTAACTAAAAATAATATAATACTAACTATAGTTGGCTTGGCTTCGCAAGCCCAAGACTATAATTTGCTATGAGACTTTTCCGGGTCTTACTTAATAATGGTGGCTATATACGCTAAGTTTGCTCTACTTTGTATTAGTTTTCTGTTGAGACACAATTGAGTGAATTCAGGCTCAAATTGGATAACTTTCCAACACTATACACCATAAATTACTCGGTCAGAACTTTGCAGATTTATCAAGCAAATATTTCTACAAGCACAAGCAAAGTTGATAAACAATCAACTGGCAAATCTTTTACAATATATTCACATTCGAATATTACCGATGATATATGGCTATACGAAATATTATCACTCTTGTTTGGTCACTCCATAACGGCCAACTTGGCGTTGGCTTCTGTTCACAAATATGATTTTTACCGTTTCGCAGCCTTGTTTGTATTATTCAAGCACACTTTCTAATTCAACTATTTAATACCTTGCATTGGCTTAACATTAATAACTTTACATAGGCAATTCTAACAATAGAGAAATTCGTATGTAAAATTTTGTATGAAAAAAAAAAGTGAGAGTCGTTAATGTTGGCTGATTAAAAATCGTTGTCGATTTATGTATATGAAATTTTGTTGAACTTGTGTGAAATCTCAGCCATTGTACTCCGTCTGTTCGTGTGTTCGTCTGTCGCTTAATATCGCTCTATGGGGAGACTGAAATTGAAAGCGCGCTGCCTGCCCGTCTGTCACGGCGGCTTCAATGAGATAAATACGACGCTGCAACAGATAATCACCTGCTTACACACGCGTTGTCACACACACACACACACGCACGCACACACTCACACACACATGTGCTTTTATTATGCTACTATAGAATTCAACTCAAGGTAGGTTAGGCACGTCCTGGCGCCAGCAGGAGTGGAGAGAGGGGGCAGCGGTGAGAGAACAAAGATGGAGAGAGTTAAGCGTGCGCGAGAGAGCTTTTGCATGTGTGTAACTCCAGAGAGAGAGAGAGCGAGAGAGAGACAGAGAGAGGGAGTGGGCGAGCGAGTGTGTGTATTCCTGCTCGGCCTTTGACTGGGCTACTGCCGCGCCCACCAACTAATGGGCGGGCTACGCCTCCCACTTACAACTCCATACGCAACGTTTGCTTATTTATTTATTTTTCCCGTTTTTCTTAGCCTTTCGAGAAACTGCGAGGCGTGTGCCCTGCGTCATGGGGCTGTGGGGGCGTCGACGTTAGTCCAACGGAAATTGAAGTCCATCGTAAGCGAGTTGACACTGTCGGAGGAGCAGCAGTGGGAGCAGCGCTGTCAATTGGCTTAGCTTATGAATTTATAGTGCTCTGCCATAATTGGGTCAAAGGATATTGACCTGATATGAGGCACTTGGCAAATGGCCAGACAGCGCATTGTGTGTGCATATGGGAAAATCGGCTCAATTAGCCAGACGACAGTTAGTCTGGAACACATTTCCTGTTTCCCTAGTCAACAATTTGTGTTCAAATTGAGCTGCGGGAAAACCGAGCGAAAAAAAAATCATAGTCAAAGCTGCGCTTGCTGCTGCTGCTGCTGCTGCTGCTGCTGCACTCGAAAGGCGTGTACTTCCATATACACACACGCACATCCACTCAAGCACTTGACTACTATACGAATATATACACACACACACATGAGCACGCACACTCCCACACACCAACACACACTCACACACACATTTATGGCCACTTCACAGATACATTTTCTGACTGCAATTCGTTTAGCTACCTTTTGCGATTAGTTTATTCGACTCTGTACACTATATATGTGTATGTATGTGTGTGTTCTCTAGTTGTTGTTTGTTTTTTTTTTTCTCGTATGTCTGCTGGGATGTGTGTAACTTTTCACTTCCGTTCGCTGGGCTGTGCACGTCTTCTTCAATTTAATAAATTTCATTTGATTGGCTTGCCGCGCCGTCTGCGTCTCCAGCACATTTCCATTTACGAAATGAGTTTGCAACGCCCGCGTTTCGCTCCGACCGCGCACACAGACGACACTGAGACTGATGAGACTCTGACGGACGACTCTGACGACTCGGCCAGCCCAGGCGCTGTTGGTGACTCTGACTCAGTGACTGCGACTGTGACTGTGACGCTGTCAGCGAGTGTCTGGGTCTGGGTTCCGTAAGAATTTCTGTTACACTTTTCACACATCGCACGGGGAGCATGCTCCACGCTCCGTGCTCCACGCTCCGTGCTCGGCGCTCTTTGACTCCATGCGCCGTGCACTTTGGCTCTTGTGCAACGTAAGCGCTGTCGTATCTGTAGCTGTATCTGTATTTCTGTATTTCTATCTGTATCTGTATCTGTATCTGCTGAGCAGCAATGAAAGTTGTTGTATACAATACCGCACAATAAGTTTAGATATGCTCAGCGCTTTCACTTGATTGTTTTGGCTCTGCTGCCGTCACAGTCGCCGCTCTATGCGGGCCACAGAGCGGCAGAGAGCCACAGAGACAGAGAGAGCGGGAGAGCGAGAGAGGCACTGTGCTCTCTCTGCACTGAGAATATATAATTCGTTTCTGTTTATTTACACGATAGTAGGCATTTGTTTACGTATTTTGTTGTGCTAAACTGTCAGACACCACAGTCAATCAGAGCGACAAATAGAGAGAGAGAGTGGGAGGGGGAGGGGGAGAGGGAGAGTGGCGCACTGCCAGAACGGGAGAGCGTGGGAGCGTAAGCATGGGAGAGAGTGAGAGTTGCGACTGTTGTAAAAATAGTATCAACTTGTTTCACTTTGTTGTCATCATGAATAAAGAATGTGGCAAGGGGAACGCCTCGGTTGCCACATAAATGCATTCTATGGATATATGTATATATATCTATATATATATATGATCATTAATCTAGCTGAATCATCAAATGTCTCATAAATATAAAAATAAATTCCTGTAATGCCTCACTAATGATCAAATACCTGCAACAATTGGAGCGCATAAAAGCCTGCACTATATTAATTGGAAATTTGTTTATAAATATTGTGTAATGTAACCAGGAATTTGAGTTTATTATATGGGAAAAATCTTATGAAAAATACCAGAGAATATCTCAGTTTTTATATCAAAAAGGTCTTATAAGAAACTATAAATTAATGAGAATATTTCTAAAGTGTTTAAATTTAACTGAAATTAATACTGACAGTACAAATGTATATATACATACATACATACATATATATATTTATAAAAATATTTTAAAAAATTAAAAAAAATATGCATTGTATTTTATTAATGCATTTATATATAAATATATATTTAAATACCTTAATTAAGTACTTTTCATAATATGTTATTAATATTTAGTTTTTATGTATATTCTATTTATATTTTATATTATTTACAAATAATTTTTAAATTTTTTTTAAAAAATGTATTCCTTTTATTTGTTTTTATTTATTTATTTTTAATAACTTATTAAATATTTGAGTTTTCTATAAAAAACAAGTTTTTAATTGTTTTATTTTTTATTTATGTTTTTTCTTGATTTTATTTTTTATCACCCAAATATTATTAGCGCTCACTCATAGAAATTTGTCAGTGAATAAATACATAAATTATATTTAATTTAAATTAATTTTTCATCTAATTTCATTAATTAAATTAAAATAATATTTTTATTAAAATATAATTTTATTAATTAAAATAATAATAATTAAAATAATAATTGTATTAAAATAAAATTTAAGAGGGCTTTTAATATTTACGTTTATAAACATTTCTCAATCTGTGCTTTAGGTGATGAGCTTGCATTCGTTATCAATGCGCGCGCACGCTCTTACCCGCACTCTCTCAACTCACGCGCTCTCTCTCTCTCTCTCTCTCTCTCACACACGCTCTCCCTTGTTCTCTCTCTCTGTGCTTGTTAGACATGCGTCGCTCAGCCCAGTGAGCAAAAGCTTTCTTATCAGTCTACTGCCTGGGGCTTTGTTGTTGTTTAGCTTTGTGTGAGTGTTTGGTGGGCGTGCGAAGCTTTTGAACAGCTGTTCGATAAGCGACGCCAGTTAACCCATTGATGGCCCTCCAAATGGCCAGTGTGCAAATGTATTGGACATGAATAATGGTTCGTTCGACTGCGAATGTGACTCAGTTGTGGCGTTGTTTGACAAGCGCAACATTGTGGGCGGATACACACGGCGTTGTTGTTGTTGTTGTTGCTGTTGTGGCATGCCACGCGTACACAAACAAAATCGACGGATGACGGCGAAACATAGCAAAACATAGCAAAACAGACAAACGGCTAACACCTACGAGCGCGACCCACCATGCGGTGGGTATCCAAATACGAGTGCCACAAATGCCACAAATATGTGTAATTGACTTGAAACTGCGGCAAGCAAATCAATCCCGCAACACGGACTCCGGCCGCCCGACACCGACCCCGTGAACTCATTCTCATTCCGCGGCCAGCGCTGTGTGATTGATGAATGTTGCATATTTTGGACGCAGCGGGACGTCGCCTCGCGTCGCGTCGCCTGCCTCCATTGTGTGGCATTAATGAGACATTGGCCATTTGTTTGACCGGACGACCGCCCGCCCATTGCCCATTGCCAACTCAATGACGTTTCAACGTTTTAATATGCTGCGCTCGACTGCTAATTGCCAATCGCTGGCATTTTTGCATTTGCACAAATCGCTGAGATCGTTAAATTTTATAGAAATTGTAACACATGGGCTTGACGCTCGGTTGCCTGCAGATGCATGTCTATTCGTGTAGCTGGATGCAGCTTAGAGCCAGAGCTAGCGGTTCTCTTTATTACCATAAATAATTGTCAAAGCCAGCTAAAGTCAACTGCTATGCAGCCAGCCCTGGACGGACGGACGGACGGGTTGCTCGTATTTATTTCACCATACGGCACACTTAAAAGGCAGCAAGCCGACGACGACGACGACGACGACTGCGGCACACCCCTGACGTCATGTTGGTTAGTGGGTGCAGCAGCAACAACAGCAACAGCAACAGCAACAATATATTGCTCTTGCTCTGCATTGCTCATAATAAAGACATTAGAATGTGCGATACGATTCTGGCTCAGAGTCGGCATTCGATCGCACAGTTTAAGGCGTAAATGATTTAGTTCCGCTGCATTGGCTACGCAACTTGTAATTGTTGTTGCCGTTGTTGCTGTTGTTGTTATAGCCTGGAGCTGTGTCTATGACAAGCTCAACATCCGCAAAGACAAGCATATGCCTCCACTCTACTCCTCTCTTCTCTTCCCTTTGAACGTAAATTTCCATTTCAATTAATTTATTTTCAATTTCAATTCAATTTCAATTTCAATTAATATTTAAATTTATCAAAACACAACATAAAACACAGCTAAAATTATTCTTAGTGTCTCAACGATATCAGATAAGCATGCAATGGATCTATCCAAGTAAAGCATTTCAGCTAATCTGTTAATAATTTATTATCACTACGAACATAATTATCATCCCCATAATCTTCAATTGGTTGCGGTGCTACTACCGTGTCATAGTAGTCGACGGTTATTATTGGTTCATTGGAGTCTGAATCTGAATTATTTCCACTTCCGGTCTCATTTGATTCTCCTACGTTTAATTGCTCTGGCACGTCATCGCCAGATCCCTGGCTCATGCTTGAGGAGCTGCTGTCATACTCCATCTCCCCGCTGCTCATCTTGCACTTGTTGATGCATTCGATTTCGGATTGAAAGCGATTCGGATTGCCGCCGCAGCCAGTGTATATAAAGGGTATGCAATAGCCAGAGTAGGGATCATAGCCAAACATTCGGTAGCTGCCTCTGCAATGACCCGGATCGACAATCGCCCAGCAGCGGACTGCAATGCGCCCAAAATGAGATGAGGGATTTGTGTGCAAATAAACTAAAGTAAATAGTTGTAGTTGAATGGAGCTTACTCGATGTAAAAAGCGGTTCGTTGGGCCAGTTATGACCTTGGGCTAGCACAATCAACGATCCTACCAATGGGAGCAACTGCATGACTTCAGCTATAATTGACAACTGAAATCGGCTCGACCAGCTCTGAGCTGCGAGCTGAGTGCTAGTTATTAACTAAAATGAAATATCATTTAAGTAGTGCTTAACACTTGGCTAACGCTGCCTGCTGCTTGCTCCGCTCTCAGTGCTCAGTTCGCAGTTCTCACAGAACATCCAAATGTGGCGCTCCCAAAGGCAGAGATCGAATGGACGCTCTGACATGCAGGGAGCAGCCGCTTGGCAACATGTTGCCAATACGAATGTGGCCAGAAATGCACAGTGGTTGAGGTTAGAAAATTGAATATTAAAAAAATTGCAAATAATTAAAATAATTTTATTATATATTATTATTTTTATTTTTATTAACTTAAGTACTTTCTTACTATACCTTGATTTATTTATTTTAAATATTTATTTTTATTTATATTTTATTTCTCATGTGTGTGTGTGTGCCAGTGTGGCTGGCATTTGGTGCTTTGACCGTCTCGTCATTGTCGCACGAGTCACGACGGTGATAAATAATCATCTGTCTAAGCGGCTTCGACTGCAGACTGCAGCGGTACGAGCACAATTGAGGCCCGAGTGGCTCGAGAGCAGCTGCCCTCGTCTGTCCATGTGCTTCTAATTAAGCAGCGGCAATAGCAGGTACTCGTAATTGCATAAGGAGTAACGGCACTTGCTGCTCCTGCCCGACTGTTGGCCAAGTTAAGCGACTCGCTATTATCGCCATCGGCAATGGGCTCGCTTTCTTTCACTGCTTCTATTTATTTATTTTTGGTTTGGTTTGGGTTTTGGTTTTGGCCATCTCATAGCGTAGACGGCACTGATAGCCAACTGTATTGGCAATGACATTTCAATGCATTTATGATGTTTATCTTGGGCAGCAGGCCATGCAAAGTGCATGCAGCATGCTGCACCGATTTCGATAAATTGAGCACGTTTTCTAAGGCAGGGCCTTTATCAAAACAACTTCATCATCATCATCGACAGCAGCAGCAGCAGCAGCCACTGACTTGGCTCGCTTAATTGGCCCGAACCCTGAAAGTACTTTTTAATGAAAAAGCTAGGAAATAAAGCAAAATAAATAAAATCAAATTCAAAATAAATCAACAAAGGATGCCGCCCCAAGTGGGCTGCTGCTGCAACCCAGATCCTGCTCATAATTCAATTTGGATCGTTGTCTCCAGCCCAGATTTATTTGGCTGCTCGCCCGATTAACATACAATTAGAGCATTGCTGCATTTTATTAAATACTGCTCATACACTGTTTCATATGTAAATGCATGCATATGGAAATATTTGGATTGTGGCTTTCTTATGCAAATGCAAGGTGCCTCACATCGAAGGTCCAAGTACAATATGAGCTGCATAGCTAAATATAGGCATATATTTGCGCAAGATTTTTCTCTTTCTTTTCAGTTTTATTTTTGCTTATTTTTTTTGTTTGTTTTTGGAAAGTTTTTTTGCTATAAGCACAAAGTTTACTGCTACACAGTGAGCATGTTGACCGTTAAGTGCCATTAAACAGGCAACCGCTGCGGCATTGTTGCTGCTGCTGCTGTTGCTGTTGCAGTTGCAGTCGCAGTGTTGCCGCTTTCTAAGAGAAGAAGAAAATGAAGCAGGTGCGCAATTGTCAATTTTCTTGCTAGCTGCAGGAGAAATATAGAGAGACACACAACAAAAACAATGAATAACAAGCCGGAAAAGAGGAAACTGAATATGAACGAAGCTCGAATACGCTTGCTGATGCCCAAAGGCTGTTAAATGCTTGAGTAAAGGCCTTTACAGGGTTTGTAATCTATATAATATTTATATAGGTATTTATAGAGCATTTACCTAATCGAAAAATATTTCGTTTTGCTTAAGAAAAACTCAAGTTTTTTGGCGCATCTTTGCCAATTGTTGCGCTAGCTTTTATAGCCCGCTCTCAGTTAGTGTATTTCTATATCTGATTGTTTTCTGCACAGGTTTTTATCAGTCGCATATCGGCTTGACATAGACATAGTAAGTAGCTTTTGTTGCCTGTTGTCAGTTGTTGCTGCCGCTGCCGCTGCCGCTGCTGCTGCTGCTGTAGCGAGTGGCCAGCCCGTTGTGACTGTGATTATTATGATTGTCCAGTCAAGCATGGACGATGCCTATGCCTAGGCCAATGCCGATGCCGATGCCGATGCTGATGCCGATACCTATACCGATGCCGATTGCTGCCGGCCACAGCATTGCCAAGCCAAGATTTATGACCTTTTTCTAAGCAAGATATTTTTTTTCTTCAGTTTTTTTCCCATTTTTTATTTTGGCAGCGGCGCTTGTTCTACGAGCTCTTGTCTACAGATATCTCTTTATATAGCTGCATATGTATTCATATGGCATGCAATAATAACTATAATTTGCCTGATTTATGATTTGGTTTTGTGACATCAATTTGGCGGCTTGACCACGTTTACGGCTCGATTTTATTCAATTTCTATGCGAAATTATTATTTAGCTATAGATTACAGATTTTCTGCTGCTCCATTTAGCTACCTCATAGTAATTTGAATTTCGATTTAAATGTGATTGGGGTATTTAGATTCAAATGCGATTCGAAGAGTTTCATTTTCGATTGGCCAAGTTCTATTTCTGGTATATAATTATGGCGAGATAATTTAATATGAGAAAACTTGGACGGTGTTATGTGCTCTGTGAATCCATTGAAACTGATAATTCTGGGTATAATGGTATAATTTATATGTATATAACAGGCAGAGGCAGCCGTGGTAGAGCTCAAAATGTATATGCCTAATTTTAAATAAAGAGAATGAGCTGAGACACCCAAGCTCTGTCCACCCGTTCGTCCGTGCGTTCATTTGTTCTTATCTGTAGATCATCAAAAATAATCTTAAATAAGGTAAAAGTGCTTTTGGCTACATTGATGTTGTATGCAAGTGCCTAAGTATATATAGTGAAAATATTCTTGATTCGGATAAAAGGAGATAGAATATCTTTTTGTCCATTTTATAGGGTAAAAATTTTATATTACTCAGCATCTTTAAGAGTTAGTTTCAGTAGTTAGTTTCAGTCCTAGATGTGAAGGGCCCATATAATATACATTGAATACTAAGATCGATAGAAATATTTCATTAGCTCTTTAAGTTATTCGAAACATTAATTAAGCTACTGAAATACTCAATAGGATTTGCCATTCGCTTAATAAATCTTTAGTATGCGAGTTGACCTTGAAGTCGATTCTAATTATGAGTTTAATATGCATATTTTGACTTAAAGTGAAGAACACATCTACCCAGACGGTATTGCTGTAAAAGCCCTTCAAATATGCCCTATGATTGAGGCACCAGCAAAGTCAACTTGGCTCATAGAGTGATACGCCTTGACTAGTATATGGCTATATATATGGATATAAAATACATTGTTTGAATTTTCTCTTCCAGTGACTTTTATTTGGTCACCCTTTAAACAGTTTTTTCTTGATATGAGTGAAGGAAAGTTTTCGCCTTTGCTCAATTCTTTCTGTTTGCGGCATATTCTATATAGTCAACGTTTACCTTTGCTCATAACTGTTTCTGTCAACCTTAACAAGAAATTGGCATTGCTCATATAATTGTGGATGTCAGGCGTCGCTGGTTATTTGCTCAGTTGTTGCCTCGTTAACGCAATGTCAACAATAAATGCCATAGATCATTATTTATGTCCAGGCATAGGCAGCAGCTTGAGAGAGGCTATTGTAGGCACTGCCGATGCAACTATTGCTGCTGCTGCTGTTGCTGCTGTTGCTGCTGCTGCTGCTGCTGCTGCTGCTGCTGCTGCTGTTTCGGATGTCACATAAAGTGGGCAAACTAATTTCCGCTGTATGCTAATTAAAAGTGCCAATGGCATGACTGCCGATGGGCAAATTGCAGCCAGTGTGTCCCTAGCAAATGGGGCAGGCAAACAAGTGCCTGATCGCGGTTCTAGGAAGTGCAGCCGGCGGCACATGCTGCGCCTGGCCAAGCCATGCCCAGCCAACCAGCCAAGCAGCCAGCCATCCAAGTCGTTTCGTTATGGTTTAAATGAGCAATTTAACAAGCAGACAGCCTGAGCTGCAAGCGGAGCTGCCGCTGCCACTGCCACTGCCACTGCTGCTGCCACTGCTGCTTCCACTGCTGCTGCTGCTCCATGTGGAGTAAGAGATCAAAGATAGAAATCTCGGCAAGAAGCGGCAGACAGTGGCAAACAGGCACACGGCGCTGGCGGCTCGGTTGGCTCAGTTAGGGCCATATTGCTTGTTGTTGTTGTCGACTTAATAGCGGCGCTTGGCGCTGTTGTTAATGCTGCTGCTGCTGTTGCTGCTTCTGCTGCTGCACTTGAAATTGAATCTGAAGTAAAATCGTGCACATTCTGAGGCGACACCGAGATGCGGAAACGGCAGCACAACAAGCACAGAAGCCGTTAGTTAAACTGCTGCCACTGCCGGCGGCCAGCGGCCAGCGTCCAACTGCAGCTGCATCCCGATCGAATGTTGCCGCGAACCCTGCCCTTGTCGCCTGTCATAAAGGCTGCCCGGTTTCTGTTTTGCTTTTTTTCTGTTTTCCTTTTTTTTTTGAGGCATATTAATTATTTTTTTCGGGCTTTTGTCGTTGGCTGTCGTTGTGTTTGTTGCTATTGTTGCTGTTGCAGTTGCTGCTCTTGAGGATATGTCCGTAGCTGGGCCTGGCTTTGGGCCCGCAGCAGCTGCATGCGCCATGGTCAAAACGCCCGCCAGCGATATTTGGGCAGAGATTTGTGCCGTTGTTGCGAATCGTGGCCAGGCATAGAGCAAAAAGCACACCAGCAATGAAATTTTTCGTACATGTTATTGTCCATGTCCACCCGGTCCAGAGCTTTGTTGCTCTAGCTGTTGTTGCTGTTGCTATTGCTGTTGCTGTTCCGCCAATGTTGCCGTCTCGCTCGCAGCTCGAGCCACCCATGGCGGGTTCAATCGGGTTTCGTTACAGTTTTACTATGGGCAACATTGTCGAACGGCCCCTAGTTGTCTTTTAGCGTTTGGCATTTTCAATTTCATGTTTAGCCTGTTGCTGTTGTTGCCATTGCCAATGCTGTTGCTGTTGCTGTTGCTGTTGCTGTTGTTGCTGGGTTTCTGTGAAGCACGATAAGCATTTCTTTTGAATTCGTTTTGTTGAGGGCGTGTGCACACCAAAAATCACAGTTACATCAAATTGTTAATTCGTTTCATTTTGCACTGGCCGCGCACTCTCTGATATGAAGTCTTGTAGCTACCGTTGCTCCAAGCACTCCCCAGCACCAACAGCAACAACAACAGCAACAGCAGGTCAATTGAAATGGTGCATAAAATCAATTGACAACATTTTGTGGTTTCGTCGTTGGTTCCACACCAACAAGAAAAAAACAAAAATGAGAAATAAAAATTGTGAACTCCACTCCACGATTCGCTCTGCTTGAGCTCGATATTGAAAGTATGCCAATTGTCGCATTATTGATGCTTAATTTATTACGTTCAGTCTCATAACTCACTGTCACATTGGATTACAGCTAATTAATACCCATTTCTGAAGTTTCTTTATTCTATTTTCGGAGAAGAAATTTTCAGAAAAGCTGAATGGAGGTAAATTAGAAAATTATATTCGGCTTAGAGAAAAATAATGCAGACTCTTTAAGAGCTGTGCCATAAGAAATTGGTATAAAAGATAATTTATTTGAATATTAAATTGTATTTTAGTTATGGCAATATAGAAATTATGATAGATCATTAAAATGATTGTTTATTAGAGGAGAACTAAGCAGGAATTTTAACTCGTTTTTAATTTATTTTACTAATTCATTAAATCTAAAACAAATCAAATTAATTGCTAGCGAAAATTGTATAAATTTTCTGGGGTCATCTATTCATGGTTTGCAGTCTTGTTTTTCTCAGTGTACTTCTGTTTAATTGCTTGCCGGCTTGATTGAAATTTTCATTTTCGTTCTCTTAGCTTGAGCAGTAGCTCTTTTCTCATGGCCACAAATCAAGTGGCACGCCCAGTTGCCACTGTTTTAGCCCCGATAGATTTCCGTAACTAAATTATGAGCCAGTATCTAAATGGAAGAAGACGCCAGGCAGATGTGCCATGGAATTTCCACATAAATTTCAATTTACCTGCCGTTTCCCCCAAAAACCGTTGCACGCAGTGAAATTGGCAAATGAAAGAAAGCGAAGCAACTGCAGCAACTGCGGCCCACACGGCCAGCAGCAGCACCGCCCAGCTGCAGCAGCAGCAACACGTTTGCCTGAGACGTTGCCACCCACTGTTTTAATTAAGTCGAAATGCAAATGAGCAGCGGCTGCGCAGGCGGGGGCGGCGGCAGGGATGGAGGCGGCACAGATCGGACTAGCTATGCGATTAATTGCGCAAAATTGGCGCGGCAAGTGAAAGCCGCAGTGGCATCTTTATTTTAATGGCATTTCAAAGATAGACAGATATACATATGTATGTATGTATAGAGAGTGAGTGAGTGAGATAGATAGAGAGGTTGTGCGATCAATCTGCTGGGCCCAGATAGCCCAGTAAACGCCAAATCACTTAACAATCAACCGTAATAACAACTGCAGCAACGTAACTACAGCTGCGACACTTTTGAAACTCGTTTGACAACGATATTATGCGGAGATCGATGCGAGTCGCGCTCCGGCTGGAGGTGGATACCCGGCCAAGTGCCTAGCTCCCAGTGTCAGTCGCGTTAGATTAATTTCCAAAGGCTGTCATTAAAATTCCAACGGGCTGCAATTTATATGCCACACACATGCCGATGCGGCGCCCGCGTGCGTCTCGCCCTGCCTTGCCTTGCCTCTGGCCTCGCTGGCAATTTTTAATAAAAACAGCTTTATATTTATGATATCAGAATTTATATATGTACATACACATGTATCTATGGCAAAAGAGAGAAAAACAACAACAAAATAGGCATTGACAATAACAACGACAGCGACGACCACGCGCCGCTCGTTAGCTCGCCGGCTCCGCGACCAACAACATCATCAGCGTGCAACGTGCAACGTGCAACAGTTGGAGGCAGTTGAAGGCACTTGAAGGCAGTTGAAGGCAGGCTGGCAGCGCATGCTGCAAATTTTGCATGACAAACTCAAACTCATCCATCAATCAAGGAGCGCAGTGCAGTTAGCTTTGCTCGTTGCTAACTCGTTGGTACCCCTAAGCCAAATAATTTCACTTTTAATTACTTACAGCCACACACACATACACATAACTACACTAATATATTTGCACGCTAATCCCTGACAGCAGCAGCAACAGCGGCTGAATATCGCAGTTGTCGCCGCTTAACGTACATTTTCACTTGTCTATTTTTGCATAATGTGGATGAGTTGCACACTCACACACACACACACTCGCACACACACGCAATGCCTGTGGCTGTGGCACGGGCGGCGCCATAAAATCAATTTGCTGCCACGCACTGCATGCGTTATCAGTGCGCGTGCGAGCGAGATAGATGCATGAAATGGACGGACGGATGGATGGATGGATGGCATCAGCGAGCGAATGATGTGCGCACTGTTACGCCGGCAGAGGGGACGCTTTTGGTGCGTAGACAGCGCCACCTGTCGTCGCTCGTTAGCGTCATCATAAATAATTTTAGCAGTTTGAACATTGCGAAATCTATGCAAATTTATGACAAGCTCGCATTGATCGGTGTGTTTCCTAGTTGTGTGTGAGTGTGTTAGTGTCTGTGTGTGTGTGTTGGCCATGTGATAACGAAATGACCATAATGGCCATTAGGTGCATTTGTTTTTTGTTTTCCGTTGTTGCTGTGCATGTGCATGTTATTGCAGCTGCCCGCTGTGCCACGAAATGCATTCAACTCTTTTTCGCTCGCTCTCTCTCTCTTTCGCTCTCTCTCTCTGACTCTGTATGTATGTATGCACGAAAATAATTGTAAATCGTTAGATTTATGACCAAAAACACAGCCACGAATTATGACGCCGGTCACAGGTGGAAATCGCATGCTGATTTCTACTTGATTTGCTTGCCATATAATTGCAAATTGTATTTGTTTAAACACGTTCACATGGACCGACCAATGTTTCTATATTTGTGTATGTGTATGTGTGTGTGTGCCTGTCTGTTTGTCTATGTGCATAAGTTGGTTGGCTTTGGGCTCTCAGCTTGGCACACACGAAATTGGCATCAAGCCAGCGCACGTCGCATGTTGTTTATATGTTCACTAACATGTTGCTGTTGTTGCCATTGTTGCTGTTGTTGTTGTTGTTGTTGTTGTTGTTGCTGTTGCTGTTGCTCGCTGCACGCCCACGTAAACACTCGACCATTGTCTGAACATAAAGAGAAGTTTAGTGATTGCCCATTGGAACAGCTTTGAATGATGGCTTGACGTGGCTTTTTGGCATCCAACAGTTCATCCATCCATCCATCCACCGCCGCCGCCTCAAGTGTGTCTGTTCACAAATAGTTATTATTTTATTATTATTATTATTACTGGATGTGTTCGTTTTGTAATGAAATAATTAAATGAGCAATCAATCAGCTAACGTATTCATCAGCAGTCAAGGCTCCATCAGCCACACAACTAGCTGCTGTAGACACTACTACCTCAATGTGAAGAGATCACAGGAAATGTCTGTCTGATATTGTTCAATTGTTACTTAGTTTAAGACAAATCTGTACTACTACTACTACTACTACTACTACTACTACTACTACTATTACTACTACTACTACTACTACTACTGCTACTATTACTTCTACTTCTATTATTACTACTGCTACTTCTACTACTTCTACTACTACTTCTACTACTATTACTACTACTGCTACTTCTACTACTATTACTACTACTACTTCTACTGCTACTACCACTACTACAACCACTGCTAATAATACTATTAATACTATTACTACTACGACTTTCCTAAAAACAACTGCATATATGATTTATTAATGATTTAATCCAAAAGACATCTATGTCAAGACGAGCTATATAATCTTTTATATTCGCTTTGGTCAACTTAATGGTACACTTAATGACTTATGACAATACCTAGATCTATATCAAAGATATATCTCCTTTTTAAGATATTTTAGTTCAGCTCCTACCTTTTCCATTGCTTCTATTTTTTATGAACTGTCTCTGATCTAGTTTCCGCTTTCTTCTAGGCATTTAATATAGTTTGGCTCTAACTAAGTTAGCATATTTTATGGAGCAGCAGAGTCATGAAGTCTTCCAGGCGAACACATTTTGATGTCTCCTAATGAGCTGCAGCTGCGTGTTGCCACTCCTTCTGGACTCGGCTCGACTGTGGCAGTGGCATCCAATTTCGTTGGATTTATCTCGGCCATGGAGCTGAGCCACATGCGTGCTCCATTTCATTTTGGCCAAGAGGTGGCAATGTGGCAAATGTTGTGCGCTTAACATTTTTATGACCAACATAAGTTAGTAGTTGTGTCTAGAATGTGGCAAGGTGTGAGTGTACATGTGTGTGTGTGTGAGTGTGAGTGTGGCTCTGCTAACGGGCAGGAGCAACGTCTCGGCTAGCTTTGACACTTGAGGTATCGGTTTCATTAGCGAAATGTTTCCGTAAGAATGCCAAAAGGTCGCAATTGATGCCATTTACAAGCGGCCAGTGCCAATGCCTGCGGCAGCAACAGTTGCAGTGGCAAACGCATTAAGAGTGCCTCTGGCAGTGGCAGTGGCAGTGGCAGCATATTGGCCATTATAATTTGTATTGAGTTTCGTTTGTGTTATCGCAGGTGATTTGTTTGTCGGCCGGAAAGTCAATAAATTTATCAATTTGAAAAATATGCAATCGAAATCAAATCAAAGCGTAGCCAACAAAAACAAAAAGCAATAACAACAACAACAACAACAATGGCACAAAACATGTAAATAAATAAATTAGCTAAATGTTTTTACTTCGCATGAAACAATTCCCCAAGCGCTTGGCAATCAGCGCCTGGCCCCACCTAAACCCTGTTGCGGCTAGGGTATACCGTATACGAAACGACTTGCGACAAAATGACGAAATTTATGTTTGATTTTTGTATTTCTTTGGCTTTGTTGGCTTCGGCTTCGGCTTTGGCTTTGGCTGGCTGCAAAGTGCAGCAGGGCGGGGCATGTTGCCTGCTGCCTGTCAGCAACAAATGCAAAGCGCCAAAAACTGCGACACTTTGTATAAATTGTGTCGAAAAACGGCAGCGGGCATCGCGTCGCGTCCAACTCGAACGCCAACGCTGCCAGGGACAGTTAGAGCCAACTGTCTGCCAAGACAATTTGTTGGCCTGACTGCCAGCCTGGTTGGCTGACTGCCTGGCTGGCCGGCTGCCTAGCTGGTTGGCCACACCCCCTTGGGGCAAATGCAACAAATTATTGTCATCAATTTTTAGATGCAAAGCTCGAGGAGTGACATTTATTGAAGCGTGGCTGTGCAGCGAGGGCCAGCGGGCAGCGTCTCATGCCAGGATGCAGCCGGACGTGATTGTACACATTGCTCCACATTGAAGGCGACCGACCGGCTGACTAGCTAGCTGGCTGGCTGGCCGACTGGCTTAATGTCGATTATAGTGTGCCGTCGAGGAGTGACACGTTTTCTGGCTGATTGCTAGGAAACGATGGCCAGCAACGAGCGCAACAAGTGGCCATCGGGCGGACACTTAAATTAGCACTGAGCCAGTCCGCTCTTATTTCAGTTTCTTTTCGGGGTTTTGTCTTCGCCGGCCGCTTCATTAGCGCACCAAAAAGTAAAAGCCTCCAAAGAAAGAAAAAAAAGTATTTATATATGAAATTATGTCCATATTTGTGGTAAATTATGAGACCCTTTCATAAATCAGCACCGGGGGCAGCTGCTGCTGCTGCTGTAGATGCAGCGACCTAGCCCAGTAGACGGCTGGCAGCGCTCACAGAAGGACTACTTAAAGGCCAAAAGGCTGGCCAAAATAGACCATGGAAATTTACATTGTGCCGCCACAAGCCAACGCTGGACAATCGCCAGCATTTGACTTGCTTTAAACTATGCCATTTATCATACACAGAGCGACCGATATACATACGTACTATATAGACACACACACACACACAGATAGTTATAGTTATATATATACTATGCACACTTTGTCAGTCCGCATTTGGCCTTTTGCTATTTTCACCATTTCTTTCGCTTTTCAAAACGAACGACAACAATTCCATTGTTGTTAGCTCCAAAAAGGCTACCGTTTTGTGGAGCGCCTGCTTTTTTTTCTGTCTTTGCGCCACTTATCCACTGACCGCACTGCGTAGCCTGGGTGGTGCTGCATTTGGGCCGCGACAATGAGTGGACAACCAGATCAGAGCCACTAACAAACTCAAATATGATGCTCAATGGAAAGACTCTGCAGCATCTGGCAGCATTCGCCTAGTTTCCGATTCGAGGAGTACTCGATGCGCCGCTATCTAGAGCTGCCTAACCAATCCAAGGAAGATATATTTGACTTTAGGTGCTCGCCCTGTAGTTGCTCTACAAAGACAAGTAAGTAGTTCTCGAATCTGTGCCAGGATTTCAGTGGTTACACTTATTAGATATCATGAGGTACTTTATCTTATAGATATTCTCTCTATATATATACTCCACCTTAGAGATACTGATACATTTTGACAGTTATCCAATCTGTGCTAAAATTGCAGTAGCTAAACACATTATGAAATGTTCCATTTGCGTGCCCTATCTTGTAGGTACAATATCTTATAGATACTTTATCTTATATATTACTCGGTAAAGGACTAAACGTTTTTGAATTTGTGCTAAAAATGTATTATAAATAGTTTTTAAATATATCATAGATATCATGAAATGTCGCTCTAAATAGGAAAATGCTTATCAAGGTTTATTAATTATAGATAATGTAAGATAATAATTATCAGCATATTTAATATCAATAATCTACAGTGGACTCTAAGAATATATGAAAAGGCATTTGGACTTCTTAATGATTCATGGACAAATTTATATCTCACTCAACTGGTTTCGCTCCTCGACAGAGTATAAGAGTCATTGCCAGATTACAATTCCAGCTGAAATTTTAAGATCTTATATTTATAACAGCAGCAATAAAGGAATATATTAACTAAAATATTTATATTCAAGTGCAGGTAGCTTTCAACAAACATATTTCTCCGCATTAAGCTGACAAGCTCGTAGTTAGCTTGCACTTGTGAACTTTTGAGGCATTCAACAAATTGTCTTCGTGGACGTAACTTATGCCAATTAAAGATGCGATGCGACCCCCTCCCCAGTGTCGGCTGTGCTGTGGCCGTGCCTGGGCTGGCTTTGGGATATGCGCAGCTAATTGACCGACAACAGCGAGCGCAGATGCTGCACTTCATCAGCGGGCAAAAAAAAAGTGAGACCTGGTCGAGTGGCGCGGCATTACGTCAACGTCAACTCAATTTGGCGTTTAACAAGCATGGGACACAGTCGAAGATGGAGTCCGTGTCCGAATCCAAATCCACAGCCAAGTCCGAGTCCGAGTCCGAGCTCGAGCTCGAGCTCGAGTTCGACTTTGAGTTCGGGCTCGAGCTCTGAGCCGGCGCGGGTCAAGTGCTGACGCATCTGCCAAATTGAGTGAAGTGCACCAAAACTTGTAGTAACCAAAAATAAAAAATGCTTGAAAAATAATGAGAGTTGTGGCTGTGCTGTGCTCGTCGTCGGCGATGTAGCTCGCAGCATCATTAAGAGTGATCATCTGTCAGGCGGCTTGAAACATGAAACATGAACGAGATCTTTGCCTCATTTATGTTTTTCATTTTTGGTTTTTTTTTTCTTCTGATTTTGCTTTGGGTTTTGGCTCTGGTCTTGGTCGGCGCGCTGTTGCGTTGCTCGGCGACAGCTCATTACGATTATACATCCATATTTCCATGAGCTTGTGAAATTTTCAATTAAATAAGTGGACTCGATGTGCTGCAAGTACCAAAAATTATACAGCTGACAGTTTGAGAAACATAAAAACATATTGGTGAAATAATAAGGAAATATTGTTAATTATAATTGCAAAGAATTTATTATTCATATAAATAATATAAATTTCCGCCCGTATGGTAATATAGTACTGATATTTATATAAAAAAAATTAAAAAATACTAAAAGTACTAAAATTACGAGCTCAAGTTTATAGCTTTGTTTTGATGGTAGTAATATATTGAGATTCATAAGAAAAATATATATTAATAATAATATTTATATAATATTAACACGCGCTTGCAGACGATAATATAATACTAATATTCATTGTTGTAGTGATGGCGTCGCCGATAAGTACAAAGACCGGGGTGTAGTTTCCAGTCTTTATTCGTAGGATGGTAGCTGTTCAGCTCGTATGTAAGCAAAGTAAGTATAGGCCAGGAGAGGCAAGTGACCAGTGTGTGCGGGTGTGAGACGCAGTTTCCCGTGAACCAGTAGGAGAACTAAGGTTATGTTATTAACAGAGTGCTGTTAATAGCATAACATTGTATGGCGCGGGAGGAACAATTCTTGTTAATGGGATCTGGCATTAACATTCATATTAAATAAATAATAATACTAAAAATAATAATATTATTAGCACACGTTTTCAGCTTGTTGACATGCCTTGGTTGCAGTAGTTGTAGGCTAAGCACTTACAAATATATGTATGTATATGTTGACATTTTCCAAGGTTGAACATGGGTGTGATATGAATCCTTCAATTGCTTATGATGTATTTGTCACTGAGAGTGGAAGAACTGAGAGTGGAAGAACTGAGACTGAACTAGTAAAAGCCAAGAATATTCGTTCAGCCACACATTTCTGCAAACGTTGAGCAATTCCCTGATCTGTTTTCTAAAACAACAAAAGGTAATACAAGTCTAAAGCTAGTTTTCTATATAGCCTTCAATGCGAAATGTCAGTTGGGAATATAAAAAGTGTTTGTTCATATGCTATGGCTAAGGTTTCACAGGTGTTTTGCTTTCCGTTCAGCCAGGGCACAGTCATAGAAATCTATAAAAATGGGCCTGCTCATTGAGTTTCAGTTATAATTTCCAGTGGAGGCGTCAACTCAACATGTCCTCCGTAAATTATCAACAGCTAGCTCTGGCGCTGCATTTGTGTCTCTTGGGGCTGGCCCTGGCAGTACAGACAACGCCAGAAATTCCCACGGAAGTCTACTGCAAAACCGTGCACTGTGGCGACAGGAATATTGGATGTCACAGTACTAAAGTAGGTATGCATATATATTATGAGGCACTGTGGCTAACTCATGCTCTGGTCTCCTGTGCAGAATATGAATATGAGCGCCACATGCGCCCCAGACGCCAAGATGGTCAACTTGTTCATGTACAAAGCGCACCTGCTGCATCTGTTCAACAGCTTTCGGAACAAGGTGGCTCTGGGCTATACGCGCAGCTTGCATCCGGCCGGACGAATGGCGCGGATGGCCTGGTCCCGGGAGCTGGAGAGCTTTGCCATCATATATATGAAGAGGTGCAGGTTTTATCCGCGTCCCTGCATGTCCTCGCCCGAGTTCACAACCATTGGCAGCATCTACGACGGACTCACCTACACGGGCAGTTTTAAGTCGCACAAGGTGCCGGAGATTACGGAGGAGTTGCTCTCCGGCTGGTTTGAGGACGCGCGCCTCGTGACCCGGCCCATGATAATGAGTCTGACCAATGAATTTCCCAAGCCGTCAGTAAGCCATGAATCAATCTGAATAGATTTTTGCTAATCGACCGTACTCTCGCAGATCCGTGCGTCAGGCTGTGCTGCTCATGGCGGACCGCAATACGCACGTCGGCTGCAGCGGCATGCGATTCTCCACTGGCATTTCCCATAACTTCAACTTAGTCTGCGCCTTTGCCACCGACAACATGCTGCAGAAGGCCATCTACAGACCCTGGGCTGTGCCTGGCGCCTTGTGCAAGGCGCGCGACAGAACCTACAAGAACCTTTGCGCCCTTGGCGAAGTCTACAACAACAAGCACGTGTACAGGCCGGGCGAGCTGCTGCCAGCTGAGTCGGAACACATTTCCGGAATAGACGCGTGATAAAAGGTTCTACTGAGGTGAAATACCAAACTGCATTTCCGATTAGCTTTGTCAAATTGAAGTGAAATGAAGATTCGTCTGATATCTGTATCAGTATTATATGGTAGCTGGATTTTTTATTATATGTATAATGGGAGTTTAAAAGACAGACGAAGGCGTGGCAGATCATATAAAGTATATATTTTCTTGATCAAGGTGACAAGCTGAGTTGATTTACCATTGTCTATTCACCCGACTGTCCCATTCTTCCATCCTTTTGTCGACCTGTCTATCATATAATATGCGTAGCTTATCCGACGTCTAGGTTAGCATTTTGATGTTTTTTGTTTTCTACTGCTGGCGTGCTTCTTTAATGCCTAATAACCTTCAGTTCCTTAGATAACAATAGTTTCTACTTCATCCAAGTCAAATTCGGTGGGCAGGTTCGGCTTGATTGGGGGCTTACAAACTCTCATACACTCCTCATAGGTGCTGAAGCGATTTGGATTGCCGCCGCAGCCACTGTACGGAAACTCTTTGCATTGCTGATCATAAGTGTCATAGGCGAACATTTTCTGATGGGATTTGCATGGACCGCGGTCCGGCATCATTATGCATGGAGCTGAAATGTTATGTTTAGCATTTAGTTGATTTCATTCAGCTCTCACTTACACAGATTGGCCTGCGAGGCTGCAAAGTCTGTCATCAGAAGGCCTAAGAAGCAACAGAAGAGTAAAGCTCTTAGGAAATCCATAAATGTTTCCCTAATTGACGTCATAATTTTTGTTGTGTTATCGGCCAAAAATAATTTTGAATTTGTCTCGATTCGAAACCTGACTCAAAGCTTGCTCAGAAAATATATATTAGATTATATATTTGGGTACGTTTTTTTATAGTCGACTTCTATTGCTAGAGTCACGTCTTATCTAAGCGATAAATTGTTTGCCTGCAACTCTGTTGATCTCCTTAACTGTTTCTTAAATGCATTTTCCAAGGCAAAGTCTGCTTTTCCAGAGCGTTGCTTAAGCCAGTTGATTGCCAATGGGTTCGTGGTTCATTAACGTGACCCGGCCTTTAGTGCCATAATTGCAATTGGTCCAGCTGGAGCGGTTGGAGAGGCTGCATCAGGCACCTGATGGAGTTGCTCCACATTCTAATGGAGCTCGTAGATTGATGATCGTGATAGCAGAAATTGGAGTAGAGCAATTATAACTAGTTTTAACAACAATTAATGCTTGAAATGCATGAAATATTATTAGAGTACCATAATTTCTCCAAGGAGTCATTAGGCAGCAAAAAAGAAAAAATAAAAACGACGACGCGTCTTGTTAATTTACTTAATTGAAATGCATTTGCATATGCCGCGTAATACTCTAGCCTCTTGGGAGCTATTTGGACAGTGGCCAATTAGAGTTTTTTAGAGTTTGTGATTTATGGCGAATCCTTTAAAAGCCGCGAGCCATCAATCAATGTCAGGCAGTAATATGTCAAAGTCTGGCAATGAATTCTCTGCGAACTATTTTGTGGGTTCTGCTTTCGATTATCAGGCCAACTGTCGAGGCAGACACCTCGACAGTGCTCCGGCTGCTGAGCAGCATTAAAAAACAAGACGACTTCAATTATTTATTGCTAATGAAATATCAAAATGTTGCTGTGTCAGAGAAATTTATGGCCAATTGTTTTGTGAGAACTCTAATGGAAGATCTGCAAGCGCCGGTGATGCAGCTCGACGAGCGCGTTAATTATATTCTCTATGACAGGCAAAGCAGTCGGGCGTTGTCTGTGCTCTATCTGATCGGAGCAGATATAGACGACTATGAGCGCTTGCTCAGAGCCCTGGTAGTCAACTTGAGTCACATGACCACGTCGCGGGTGGTCTTCATGCTGCAGCTGGAAGAAGCCAACGAGACGCTTCTCCACAAATTGTTCAACATCTGCTGGCAAATGAAGTTGCTCAACGTGCTGGCGATATTCGAGAGCTTTCAGGTATACTTAATGGGCAATAGATGGACATATAGTCATGTTTTGTGTGTTTCAGTTCACAAGCACCTTCTACAGCTATTCGCCGTTTCCCAGTTATCAATTGGAGCAGCGCGCATTTCACTCCAGCTCGATCATCTTTCCCGATCGTCTGCGAGATCTTCAGGGATTTAGTGTGCGCATTGCAATTGGTGGCGCTGCTCCTCGCATCATAGTCTACTACGACAGACAGGGTCACATAGCCTATCGAGGCATCCTGGGCCACTTCATGCATGCCTTTAGTCAGAAATACAATTGCACGCTTACTCAGCCGATGCCAGCCAGGCCGAATGAGCTGCTTCCGTCGACGCAACTGAGCGCAGCCGTGCGCAACGATACTGTGGACATCTCGTTCGCCATTACGTACCCCATACAGCTCAAAATGCAGCCCTATTCGTATCCCTACGAGCTCATGAACTGGTGTATGATGCTGCCCGTGGAGGCGGATATACCGCGTGCGGACTGCTATCTCTATGTCTTTGAGCTGCAGGCATTCGTGCTCACGGTTGTTCTCCTGACGATCATATCAGCACTGCTCTCAGCGGTTCTGCGATCCGAAGGCTATTCGGTTCGGCTACATGAGTTCATACTGCACGAGAGTTGTGTGAGGGGCGTATTGGGACAGTCTGTCCATCAGGTGCGTCGCGCTTCGATGCACCTGAGCTCCATATACCTGCAGATCAGCTTATTGGGATTTTCGATTACCACCTGGTACAACTCCTACTTTTCGGCCTATGTGACTAGCATACCCAAGGTACCGCCCTACCGAGGCTACGATGACATCATGGCCTCCCAGTTGAAGGTTGTTGTATGGGAGGCGGAGTACGAGGAGCTGTTAAGATTCCAGCCGGACATTCGGCAATACGAGTCCATGTTCCTTATAGAGCCGAGCTTTAACAAATTCATGCGAATGGGCGACTCCTTTGACACGCGCTATGGCTTCATGACGACAACCAGCAAGTGGCTGGTGATCAATGAGCAGCAGATGATCTTCAGGAAACCACTTTTTCGCATTCGCACCGATTTGTGCTTCTTCAATAATGTCCCGCTCGGCTTTCCACTGCACGAGAACTCCATCTATAAGGATAGCATTACAAAGCTGATCCTGCAACTGGAAGAGACGGGCCTAAAGTCGCACTGGAGTCTGAAGGGATTTTCGGAGCTAGTCGAAGCTGGTGAAATGCAATACTTGGACCACAGTCGGCGGCGGGAATTCCGCGCTATGAAGCTAGACGATCTGGAATACGTTTTATATGGCTTTGGTCTTATGCTGGTATTATCCTTGGTTGTCTTCTTGCTTGAAGTGTTTGTGAATTGGCTGAGAGAGAGTAGATGGCATAATTATAACTAATTATGTTAGTGATTTTTAATATTTGATAATATTTTATGTTTATAAGTTTAACTATTTAATATTTATATTAAATGCTCAGTTTTTTAAGCTAAAAAAAAATAATAATAATAAATAAATAAAAATAAATATAATAATAATTAATAAATAATTTGAAAAAAATATATATAAAAAATACACAATTTAATAGTAAATTGTAAAATAAACTTGGCTTTTTTTTAATTTATGAAAAACAAGAAAACCCCATTGTATTTTATTTTAAAATCGAAAATTCATTAGTAAAAGGCTTGATTAATACTCATATATATAGAAACATTTATTTCCGTGAAAGATTACATATGTAATACATATGTGTATATATAAATAATATTTAATTTCATTAAAAATTTATCAAAAATTTATAAATAACTTCTGTCTTAGTTAAAAAAAAATTAAATTTGAATATTTATAATTAAAGTATTCATTATCTAGCTGTTAATTTTTGATTAGGATACGTTTCTAAAACATTGACAAACTTAACATAATTTACATAAATTTTGCCACATAAGTAGTTATGTTGCACTAGCATACCACAATGTAATGCTACCTTTTATGGATTGAAAAAAAGGTAAAAAAAAAAACAAATTACAACGATATTATGACAGCTCACCGACACAAGTTATTTCACTGCGAGCAGTGTTAACATCGTTTGCTTGTAATCTACTGGGATTTGCTTTGTATGGGACGCGTGTTAGGCGCCAATTGGACATATTTTGTTGTGTTTCCTTGGATCATTAGTAACCCTTTAAAAAGGCGTTGGCATGTTGCGATGTCCTGCAGTGGTTCGCTCATGCCCGCCATGGTCTGCCATTGGGTTATTTTGCTTTGGACTATCAGCTGGACAGGCGAGGCGAATAGTTCGGAAATTCTGCAGTTGCTGAGCACCATAAAGCATCAGGAACATTTTAATTACATGTTGTTGATGAAACATCAAAATAACAGCGAGTGGAGGGAGCTCAATGATGGCCAAGACTTTGTTAAGAGTCTAATAGACCAGCTGCAAACGCCTGTGATTCAACTGGATGAGCGCGTTACCTACTTCTTGTATGACAAAAATAGTAATATAATACTCACTGTGGCACATTTGCTGGGAACGGATTTCGAGATGAATAAAAGATTGCTTGGGTCGCTGGTCAAGAACCTGAGAGTTATGACCGTCTCGCGGGTCGTATTTATGGTGCAACTGGAACAAGTAAACGAGATTTTCCTATACGAATTGTTCACCTACTGCTGGGAAAACCGGCTGCTGAATGTGCTGGCGATATTCGATGACTTTGAGGTATACGGCAGATCCACTACAGAGATATTAACTCATAAATTGTATATTCCAGCTAACAAACACCTTCTACAGCTATTCGCCATTCCCCAGCTACCAATTGGAGCAACGCGTGTTTGATCCCAACTCGATCATCTTTCCTGATCGTCTGCGTGATCTTAAGGGTTTCAAAGTGAGGATTATACTGGGTGGTGCCACTCCGCGCATCATAATTTATTATAACAAACAGGGAGATATCGTGTATAAGGGCACTTTGGGCCATTTCATGGAGGTCTTTGAGCAGAAATTTAATTGCACTCTTACGCAGCCGATTCCTCTCAAGCCGAATGCATTGCTTCCATCGGCGGACCTGGTCGCAGCTGTGCGAAACGAGACTGTGGACATATCTTGGGCCATCACGTTCCCGGAAGGATATGATATGCTGCAGTATACCTATCCCTACGAGCAGTTGAACTGGTGTGTGATGCTGCCTGTGGAGGCGGACATACCACGCGCCGAGTATTACATCAATGTGTTCGATCTTGGGGCATTTCTGCTCACTCTGGGCGCCATATCTGTGATTTCAATGACACTGTCGGGGGTTCTGAGGCACCATGGCTACTCTGTGCAGCTGTATGAGTTCATACTGCACGACAACTGCTTGAGAGGCGTTCTGGGGCAATCCTTTTACCAGGTTCGTCGCGCCTCGTTGCTATTACGGGCAACCTACATGCATATTTGTGTGCTGGGTTTTCTGTTGACAGCTTGGTACAACTCCTACTTCTCGGCCTTCGTGACCAGCATCCCTAAGGAGGCGCCCTTCCGGACCTACGATGATATTTTGGCCTCTAAGATAAAAGTGCTCGCCTGGGAGGGGGAGTACAACGAGCTCATAGCACGTGCCAAGGACTTGAAGAGATACGAGCGCATGTTCCTGGTCGAGCCCAACTTTAACAAGTTCTTGCGCATGCGTGACTCCTGGGATACCTCGCAGGGCTACATGATGACAACCATCAAATGGGTCGTTATAAACGCTCAGCAGAACATCTTTAGTCGACCCCTGTTTCGGATGCGCAACGATTTCTGTTTCTTCAATAATATTCCCCTTGGATTTCCGGTGAACGAAAACGCCATTTACAAGCAGCCCATAGCCACACTCATCTTGCAGCTGACTGATGCGGGTATCGTTAACTATTGGACAAAACTCGGATTCTCGGAAATGGTCGAGTCGGGCGAGCTGCAATTTTCGGATCTCAGTCCACGCAGAGACTTTCAACCCATGCAGCTGCAGGATCTGCAGTATGTGTGGTACGGCTATGCTTTCATGGTCGTGTTCTCCTCAATTGTGCTTCTGCTCGAAGTGATGTGGAATCGCTTGAAACTACGACGCCAGCGTAAATCCATTTAGATATGATTGTTGACTCGTTCATGTAATGAAAAGTGGTTGGTGTTAGCCTGGAATTCTAATCATCTGCCCTTGCACTTCTAGCTGTCGATCTATTCGTCTATACGCCCATTCCTGAGTCCCTCTGTGTACCCGTCTTTCTATCAATATGAACTTTGGCCACTTTGCTGCTATTGAGGCGAAAGACACTTGGACTTTTGTACACGCCTATTAGGGGCGTGTCAGTTTTGGAGTTGCTTTCACTGTTCACTGTGTAGAAAAATATAGATTTATATACTTACTTACGTTCTATTGGGATCAGTGAAATTCTGCCTCTGTTCCTCAACTTCCAAGTTATAGAGATGAAAGATTATGTTGTTCCTCTCTATATAGAAGTGTATATACTACTCTTCCAGGGATTCAGTATTGGAGCTAGCAGCATGACGTGATGTAGGCGAATTATTGTTAGGTTCCCAGAACTACCCATGCATATAAGGACCAATCTGAAAACTCCATTCACCCGTAGAATATGGATGAATGAGTATTATCAAGTCGCCTACCGCAATGTTGTTATTTACATATCTAATTAAAAGACGCAACAATATATTGAAGTCTGCTTTTTTTCTGTCTATTGCGAGTCGATCACATGGGAGCCCATGTTCAATTTATTCCCACTCTTATTTTCATCTTGGATAATTAATTTGTCAAAAGCTTGTGCAAAGTGCGCATAGTTCGGCGTTTCTTTGTGCAAATGGCCATTTGGCAGGAGATGTTGGCTCAAAGTTCATCAAATGCAATTAAGATGCTTGTTCGAGTGCGGTGGCGAGCGCCGCAGATTGCGGCTGGGTCTGCTGCAGGTCCCCCAAGGTGCCACGAAGACGTCGCGACGTCTCGAATGATGTGAGCCACCTGCGCCAGCAACAGCCAACCGGCAACTGGCAACTGGCGCCTCTTAAAATTCCCTAATCGACATGTTTCGATCTCAAATGACTTGCCGCTCACTACGCTCACAGTTGCCGCTTGCCGCTTGCCTGCCAGATGCTGCAAGTAAAACATTTTCTCTAATCTGCACTGATGTTTGCTGTTGGCGCTGTTGGTGCTGCTGGCGCATGCGGCACGCATTTGCTGCCTCTCCCCTGCCTCTTGCCCCACTGCCACAAATCTGCAGCACAGCTCACTGATGATGCTGTTAATGCAGCAGTAGCTCCGCACTTTGATTTTGACTGACAAGTGCCGCCTGTGTAATGTTGCAGCCGATGTTGCCGCTGTTGCTGTTGCTGTTGCTGCTGCTGCTGCTGTTGTTGCAGTTGTTGTTGACATGCGCAGCTGCATGCGCTTGCATGCGCTTCCTTTATTGGAGAAAATTATTTATATGCCCCTGATGATCTCCGTCCAGCTAGCGGCCTGCAAAACTAATTAACACAATGCCAAGACTCTGCTCCAAGACTCTGCTGCTCGGCCATGAATTGCGATGATTCAATAAACTTTTTATTTTCTTTATTTTGATGTTTAATGTTTGCAATACTTAAATTAAATTAAATTATTATAAGACTTAATTGGTAATTTTGTTCAAATTTTTCTTTTCTTTTTTTTATATTTTTCTCTTTTTTCTCTGTTTGCATAAATAATAACTAACAAACATTTAACTAAAGAATGTAATTCGATTCGCAGCGTGTATAAACAAGGGCTTAGATACAAAATTAATTATGTACATAAATTAAATTCAATAAATTAGAAAATATTGCAAAATTCACAGTAAATATATATATATGTATGTATATATGTAACAATATGTGTAACGTAACCCAAACACCGGAAGTAAAGTTTTTTTCTTGTTATTTAATTTTTTATTAAAACTATCACATAATAATTGGCAGTTTAATTAATTATTAATTAATCATTAACTAAACGTAATTATATTCAATTTGTTTTACTTAGCCTAGATATTGTGTATAGTTGTTTATTTATTTATAGTACATACAAACAGCGGCGAGTGTCAGAAGAAGAAGTTGGATATACATATGTATAGTTAATCGAGTAACATAGACGATTTATCAAATACGAACAAATAATAATGGCAAGTGCAATGCATTGGAGCATTTTCAAAGTTTTCTGCAAGTAGTTGAGCCGTGGATAGCATGAACACTTCTCAGGGCTGGCGAAAAAGTGTGTGAGTATTATCGAATAGAAGATTAGCTTGTGCCTGGGTATGAGAGATCCTTGAAGAGAAGACATTTATAAATTCGTATTTCTCAGAGTGTTCTATTTATATTTTTATTTTAAGTTTTTCTGAAGTGTTCAAGCTTCTTCTCATTGCTGGCATTTAGCTTAAGCTATTAACTATTTACATTGACGAACTTTAACCTTATGCTAATTAGGGGCAGCAAAGCAACTAAAATGAAATACTTTTAATTTACAGGAAACGCTTCACAAAATATATTTAATTTCTTTTAATTAACCATAAATTTGTATTAATTTATGTAAATGATTAATGTGGGTGAGTTCATGGATTTTAAAAATATTTTTTGTTTTATTTATTTTTAATTTTTTTTAAGGAAGCGTTTGGCCTCATTTAGATATCACCTCGCATTCATTTGCTTTTTAGCTTCGTTTTCACTTTTAATTATTTAATTAATATCTCTTCCATTAAATTTGGCACATTTAAAATTAATTTGTGTGTGTATGTATGAGTGTGTGTGTGTGTGTGTGTGTGTGTGTGTGTGGAAGTGCATTTAGTGTGTCTTGATGTATTTGTGATATAGGAATTGCACAGAAAGCTGAGATAGGAATTCATCAATGACATTCAACACTTTCCCAAGAGTATTCAAAAAGTTAGCTTAGTTTAATATATATTTTTTTTTTATATAATTCGTTTTGTTGTTAGTAAGGAACAAGAAATAGTTTGCTGTTTGTGATTTTCATTTACGTTTTGTTTTTTGTGGAACATAGCCTATGTGTATATAATTATATATGTATATGTATGTATATAGCCAAGGTCGGCTCTACTACCTGTTGGCGAGCAGGCCATTAGCTGGCGGCAAGACGCCGGGCGGCGTGTTTGGTCCGCTCAGCACGACGCCGGCGCTCATTAAACTGGGGCTGGCCACCGCGGTGGCCACAGCGCTCAGCTGCCGCTGCTGGGCCAGGCTGTTGGCGGCGGCGGCGGCGGCGTTGCCGGAGCCCGCGCGCTGGTGCTTGCCGGAGCTGCCTTTGATCAGGCTGCCATTGTTCTTCTGGGTCATGTGGGTCTGGTAGTGCTTGGCGAGATGCGCCTTCTGCCGGAAGCTCTTGCCGCACAGCGAGCACGCGAACGGCTTCTCGCCCGTGTGCGTGCGTATGTGCACATTCACCGAGTACTTGTCCTTGAAGCCCTTCGAGCAGATGGAGCAGTAGTGCAACGAGCGCTCCTTCCGCTGGCTGCCGCCGGTGCTGCTGCCGCCCGAGTTGGCATTGCAGTTGGCTGGCGGACTGTTGCTGCTGCTGCTGGCGCTGCCGCTTGAGGAGGAGCTGCCGCCGTTGCCTATGACCACGCCCAGTACATTGTTGCTGCTGCTGTTGTTGTTGTTGTTGGCGGTGCTGCTGTTGTTGTTGTTGGCCACATTAGGATTGTTGTTGTTGTTGGCGCTGCTGTTGCTGCGCTTGTACTGCTTCTTGGGCTTGCTAATGCCGCCCAGGCGACCTCCATGCACAGTTGTGCCCACAGCAGTGGCCGCTGTCGACGTGGACACCTCGGGCTTTAGTGGCTGCGGGGGCGGTGGCTGTTGCTGCTGCTGTTGTTGCTGTTGCTGCTGCTGTTGCTGCTGTGCATTGGCCAGCGGCTGCAGTTGCTGTGCTGCGTTTGACGCTGTGCCGCTCGGCGACAGCTGCATGAGCACATCGCCGCTGGCGTAGTCGCCGGACGTGGGCGTGCCCGTGCTGGCGCTGCAGAACTGCTGCACCTCGTTGGCAATGCGCTTGATCTTCTCGAAGTCGTCGCTGAACGCATTCTCCAGCGAGAGGAACATGTCGTCGACAATGATGCTGGCGTTGCCGCCGTGCTGGCCGTGATTCGAGCCAGCCATGTGCGCGTTTGATCCACCGTGGGCCATGGCCTGGGCATCGTCGAACATTTGGGCAGTGCTGAGCGTGGAGTCCGCAAAGCCCAGCGCATCCGCAGCATCGTCCGGCGTGAAGAGCAGCCTGCGCATCTCCTCGTCCTTGACCACGGGCAGAGCCAGGCCATTCTGCATGTGCAGACCCTTGGCATACCCCTTGCCCTGCAGTGCGCTGCGCAACAGGGACTCTGCCGTGTTCTGCTCCGCCTCCGCATTGTGATCGGCCATGTGCCAGTCGTTGTTGTTGTTCTGGAACTGGGCCAGCTGCTGGCCCAGCTCATTGACCCCGCCGCCCGCTATGGAAATGGCCGTGACCAGCGAGGGCAGCGTCTGGCCATGCGACTGCGACTGCGAAATACTGCTGAGCCCATTGGCATCGGCTCCATTGACAATCACATCCTTGCCATCCGTGCTGAATCCGCTGTCGTCGTACGGGTACTCCGACTTGATGTAGCCCGGAAAGCTGCCCAGCAAGCTGTCCAAGTCCAGCGCGCTGGGCAGCTGCTCCGCCTCGGCACGCTTCAGCCAAGGCTCGCCGCCATTTAATACTGTCAATGTGTAGATCTGACCGTCCGTCGTGTCCAGGCTGCTGATGGTGTCGCTGCTGCTGCCGGCGGCACTCGACGAGCTGCTGGCGTTTGGCTGCTGCTGCTGTTGGTGTTGCTGATGTTGCTGTTGCTGCTGCTGATGTTGCTGTTGCTGCTGCTGCTGCTGCTGCTGCTGATGGGTATGTGGGTGTGAGTGTGGATGTGTTTGCGGAGACGTGGGACTCGGCTGGTTGCTGCAGCGCACGTTGTTGGCATTGACAGTAGTCGTGGCGCTTGCTGTGATCGGCTGCTGCTGCCAGCAGTAGCGATCGAGGTCCTCGAAAATCGAGCTCGAGTCCAGGCGGCTGTTGTCCTTGTCCTGATGCCAAAACTGTCGAATGAAATGGAATGAAACGAGTGGGAAGATTCGGTTTAGATAAGCAGTGATTTAAGTCTCGCGAGGATCTGCTGATGGCTTCGTACTCACCTCGTAGCCTTGTAACGTGGGATCGCCGCCATTGCTGCTGCTGCCATTGCGATTGCTCACTGGGACAATGCCAGCACCACCGCCACCGCCCTCGCCAATGTCGTGGGTCATGCTGCTGGTGGTTCGCGCGCCGCCGCCGCAGATCGCCTGCTGCGGCGTTTGTGACGTCGTTGGCTGATGACCTTGGCTATGGCTGTGACTGTGCTGCTGCTGCTGCTGGTGGTGGTGTTGCTGCTGCTGATGGTGCTGTTGTTGCTGCTGCTGCAGGCTGACGCCGACACCGACGCCGACGTCGACGCCAACACCAACACCAATGCCAATGCCCATGTCCGGCGCCGTGACAAAGTCGAAGAAATCCGTCTTTGAGAGATCCTCGGCACGAAAGGATTCACTTATATCCATGCCAGTCGATGTGGACATATCCTCGGTGCCAATCATTTGTTGTGCGTATATTTCCAGTTCGCAAAACTCGCTTTAATGCTGGCCCAGGAGAATAAATGTTGCTGAATTTTTTTGCGTATGCCTCTTTCAAGCTGCAATCGACAAAGATGGCAAGAAAAAACTATTAAAATGTAATTCGTTTTATTTTATTTTAATTTCTTAAATAAAGATTTATATTGCTTTCGTAATTTATATAATTGAAATTTAATGCATTCACAGGCAACAAAAAGAAATAAAAACCAGCTCTAAGTGTTTTGTTGCTGCTGCTGTTGTTGTTGTTGTTTCTGTTGCTGTTGGCAACTTCCTCCACGCCTCTGATTAGTAAACAGTTTCCCTCGAATCTCTTTGGGGACATGCAAGCATGTGTGTGTGTATGTGTGTGTGTGTGTGTGTGTGTGTACATTAATTTATTTAAGCCACTTGTCAGCTGGCTGCATAAGTCAATCAGTCATTCATTCGCCCATTTCTTGCACTCGGCTCACCTCGGCTCGCCAGCGTGCATTCCAGCAATACTTGCATTTTAATTTGGCCAGCAGCTACTTTAGCCTTCTCAGCTTTTTGCTTGGCTATCTGCAAACAAATAAATCAAACTGACAGAAGGGTGACAGAGTGTAAACACATTTGGCGTGCCCGGCTCGTAAATCTCCCGAAGCCGCACTTGGACTTTGGCTAAAACCAAATGCTGACGCGGTGACACGATGTCTTTTATTTTATTTTATTTCGATTTTTTATTCGTTTTTATACCCTGAACCCATTGAAAATGGGAAATCAGGGTATAATGGTTTTGTTAAAATGTATGTAACAGGCAGAAGGAGGCGTGGCAGACCCCACAAAGTATATATATTCTTGATCAGGGCGACGAGCTGAGTCGATTTAGCCCTGTCCGTCTGTCTGTCCGTCCGTCCGTCCGTCCGTCCGTCCGTATGTTTGAACGCGTCGATTTCAGAAGATATAAGAGCTAGAGACTTCAACTTTTTTTTAAAATGCCCGTAAAAACAGCGCGCATATCGAGTTTTTCACTAAAAAACGATAACTCATTCCGATACTTTTTTATCGATAAAAACCCTTATCGAAGATCAGTTTAAACATTATATCTCCTACATCTTTCAAGCTAGAGTCTCCAAATTTAAAATGTATACTAAGATGAATTTTATACAATTTCGGTTTTTGTTAAAATTTACCCCCCACCCCTAAATCCACCCCCTCACCCTCATCTTTGTAAAAGTCGTATATCAAATACTAGAGACTTGTGCTTCGGTATACACATACATTTAAACATCATGATTACGTTCTGTAAGTTTCATTACGATCGTACGTCTAGAAATTAAATTATTCAACAAATAAGTTCTCCTAATATTGCCAACACTGCAGCGCAACCCAAGCGCAATAGGTTATAAATTTATAACTCCTACATTTTTAGAGCTATAGTCTCCAAATTTTAAAAGTATATTCCAATGCATTTTATACAATTTCGGTTTTTGTTATATTTTGGATACCGGCTCCAAATTCACCAGAATCCCCAGTGAAGGTCAGATTCTAGTATAGCTAATTGTGAATGATTTGACATGTTTTTTTTTAAATGCCAAATATTCAATAGAATATGTAGATCATATGCTGAAAGTTTCATTAAATTCGGTTTAGTCAATCGACGTTAAAAAATAACAAAATGTTTGGCCAATTAACAAACGCACGTGCTGTAGCAACAGCAGTTTTCCAATACGTGTGCACACATACATTCAAATATCTTCTAGCACATTCTTAGAATCACATCAGCAGTTAGTTTCGTTTAGTTCTGCTAGATGGCGTTGCATCAGTGAATCTATTTCAGTTTTGACATTGCGAATAACAACAGAGGAGTGGCGTCATGGTAGAGGGCGCGGCGCTCGATCGCGAGGTCCCCGGTTCAAATCCTGCTGGGCGTATTGTAGTTTTCTTTAAATTGCTTCAAAATTTTTATATATTTGTGATTAATTTCTCTTCTATTTTTTCAAAAATCGAAATTGAAATTTTAACATTTTTATTAGTTTGGTTGTTCTTGCACATTCTTAAAGTCACATCAGCAGTTAGTTTGACTTAGATTTGGTAGATGGCGCTGTAGCAGTGAATCTATTTCAGTTTTGACATTGAAAATTAAAACAGAAGGGTGGCGTCAAGGTAGAAAGCGCGGCGCTTGATCACAAGGTCTCGTGCTCAAACCCGGAGCGTGTCGGAATTATCTTTTTTAATTGTTTCAAAATTTTTATTTATTTAATTAAATGAGTTTTCTATTTAATTTATATTTTGAAATACATCGAAATTGAAATTTGAACCATACTAAATGTGCTTTTCTATTAGTTTGGTTCAGGGTAGTATCTAGTCGAGCACTCTCGACTAGAGTTTTCTTACTTGTTGTTTTTTCTGCTTTTTATTTCATTTGCATAGATTCTGCGAGTCGCATTTAGAATAGGCAACCTAGCTGGCGCTGCCAAAAAGAAACAAAAGAGAATAAAATCAACTTGGACTGCAGGGTGGCTGCTGCCTTGATTAGAAATCCATTTGGTCAGTCCGAGATCGAGCTATCGAAATTGCATTGACAGCCTGCGTGCAGTTGCTGTGGCAGCGATTCAGATTGCGATGGCGATTTTGATCTGTTGTTCATGTGTTTTGTTGTTGTTGCTGTTGCTGCTGGCCTGTCAAAGTCGTGCAGCAAGTACTAAATGTTCAAATTGTCAATTGATTTGCCTTTGTTTGAAATATTTGTTGTAATTTTTTGTTTTTTGTTTTTGTTTGTTGTTTGATATTTTTTTTTTCGGGTCCGCTCATAGGAGAAATATGGACGGCATTTGGAGGCCTGGTGTGGCAGCGTGAGAACCACAAACAGAAATGACTTAACAAATTTGCATACAGCACAGAGAGCAAAGAGCTTGGCGCATAGCTTAGATAAGGGCAAAGCGAAGAGAAAATGCCTGGCTGGGTATAAATATTTCAGATGCTATTGCTAGGAACATTTAAGTGCAATCTACGCAGAAATCAACTGCAATGTGAGGCCAGGTCTTTGAAATGCTTAGTTGAGGCCGCTGCTGTCCGCTGCAGAGTCAGGCTGCAGCATCAACACCTGATCTCCAAAGACATTAAAGTGCGGCACTGCTGGCCAAAGACACGACCCATTAGAGCCTGAATGAAAGCAACAACAACAAGTAGTTACAACAAGTGCAGGCCAATGGCCAAGTCAGAGTCCAAGCGATGGTCCAGTCTGCATTTTAGACTCTCGAACTGAGCTCGTTTTCAATGTTTTCCACAGCTTATCGCCCGTTCATCTGACCGGCCATAGAAGGCAAAGGCAGCTTACTGAAATTTCACCAAAATAACAAAAAAAAAAAAAAAAAATAGAAAAAGAGAGAAGTTAAGAGACTTGAGCTTGGCCTGGCTCAAATGCGTAATCATTTGTAGTCATTTGCCTGGCCCGGCTGGCTGCCGCTTGGTAGTTTAGCTAATCATGATGTTTAAATTCGAAAAATTACTTTATACACATTTTATGGTCAACGGAGAGTAATAGAGGGAGGATCGCTTGTGAAGTATATGCATATAAAATGCATTAAAAAAACACAGCAAACAGAAAAAAGAAAAAAATAGTAAATAAAATAATAAGCGTTTCCTTTGAGAGATTTTTTTGGGGCGCAAATATTGACTAATTTGGCCACGATTATTGTTATTTGACTACAGCCCGGGCAAAAAGAAAGTTTACGGTGCTACGTGCATATAGTACACTCAGACACAACTGGCTGATCGGCTGCCTGGCGGCCAATCATGTACGTGCATGTGCCCAGCACATGCCTCATGAGTCAAGATGAAGATGCATGTGGCCGCAGCTCCATCTTCTACTCCATCTTCGACTCCTTCTCCTTCTGCTTCTCCGATTGCGATTGCAGTTTATTTCTTTATGCCGCATAGCAATTGCAATCGTAATCGTAGAAATTGTTAGCGCATTTTGGCCAATGCAAACAGCCTGCAGCGGCTTCATTTAAAAAACATGATAGCATGATAGGCTACACTATCTGCCAAAGAGGTTCCCTTCACTCCAGGGACGAGCATGTGTGGCAGGTGAGTGAGCACAAAGGTATAAAAATAAAAAATGTATGTTATGCTATTTTTTTTATTATTTAAATTTTAAGGAATGCATAATAATAATAATAATATTCATGTAAACAATTTTTGTTAAGGAATCAAGAACTTTGTTCACAATATTTTGTGATAATAAAAAAAAATCTGTAAAAATATTTTTTTAATTTAAAAATAATATATAATCTTGTTTTCATATGCGTATTTTATTTAATTTTTTTTTTTTATTGAATTAAAAAAAAAGTCATATGCGTATTTTTTTTTATTTATTTTTTTTTATTGAATTAAAATAAAAAAATTCATTTGAACAATTTTCTTCAAGAATATAATTTCACTAAAGCGAATATATTTTTTTTTAATTTAATGTTTAAATTCTCATTAAAAAAATTAAAATAAAAAAAAATCTTTCACATAGAAAGAGTATTCGATATTCGCTGCTCTTTCGCAGAAGACTGCAAAGTAACTTGTTTATGCAGCTTGCAATTTTGTTTGATTGCATAAAGGGGGCCTATTCGATTATGGGCCATAAATAAAAATGCGCCAATAATTTTTTTAATTAAACGAAATTTTGGCATATTTATTTACACAGAAGTACGAGCGAGATACTATCTATCGTGTGCTATTTGACATACAGTTAGTAACTGAAAAGCATATGTATGTATATACTTATAGATGTGTAGTGCACTGCGCTGGGGCTTTGTTTGGCATGCAAATTGCTAAGGAAAATTGCCAGGGAAATTTATTGCAGTATGCAAAAGAGCACAGACAACGGCAGCTGAAAGTTATGAAGTTTTCGGCACAATTTCTTTGGTCTGCCTGGCTCGAGCATGATTAGCATCCCTCCATCTTGCGGGCGTCAAATACAAAGATGCAAAAAATAAAAAATAAAAAAAAATATATAAAAAATAAAATGCGGTAGTCAAGAGCCGGCGCTGTTGCCAAGATTAGTTTATGTGCAGGAATTTGTATATTGTGGTTGCACAATTTGCCCCAGCTGCGCCTCGGCTCCTTGCCCTGATCAAGTTTTGTCTTCAAAATCACACGCTTGAGCTCTTCTGCTTCTGCTGCTGTCTGTCTCGATTGCGATTTCTTGTCAAATGTATTTGGTTTTTCCTCTGGCTGTCTGCTGTCTGTTGTATGGGTTTTCTGATTTCTGCTTTGCTTTGATTTTTTCACGATTTTCCACGCATTTTTAGCCCAAATTCCGTGCTAAACGATTTTTTAATGTCTTAACAAGTTTCAATTACCAATAGGCAGCAGCCGCGATGGCTAAATGCGTACAGATGCCGTTTGCAGAAATGCTGCAAATGAAAACCAGTTGGCGTCGCCGTCGCAGCTCCACTGCAATCAATTAAAATAATTCAGCAATTGTTGCGAGAAAATCAAGAAAAGATAGACACATAAAGAAGACAATGCGGCGAAAAACCTGTCGATCCAGATGAGACGCCGAGAATCCGCTGCGGCCACAGCTAGAAAACTTGACTCCAATTGCACTTCGATTGGCCAAAATGGAGGCATCAGCGAAAATATCTATGGATTTGTGTGCGCACTTGTCGATAATAGAATATTTATTGAGCCGAGCCCGATTAACTGCGTACAGCCTTCGTATTTCTCTTCACTGATAACTGCTCTTCTTTATATATGCTTTTAAGCGAATGCGATAGGGATTTGAGCAGAGCCGAAATCCACTGAGTTATATATATCGAAATTGTAAGCCCATAAAAAAGCCAACAATACGAGGCAGCTTTGGGCCCCATAGAGCTCAACTTTTTGCACATTTAAATAAACTTTTCGATTACAGTTAGATTACAATAATATTAGTTTCCTTACAACTTTTACAATTTGAATATAAAGTTTTGTAATAAAATATGTAATTATCTAAGCTAATTGAAATTGCCACCGGGTTTTATTACTATCAAATATTTATCATATGTTTTTGCACCTCGTGATAGATACGAAAACCCCTCGAATAAAAATTGTAATATGCCGCAGCGGCCTATAAAACGCATCATAAGCAAATGAAAGCTCGTAAAAAAAAGCGATTCAATGCAGCTGCAGATTTATCAATTTTTTATTGATTTCTTTTATATTTTGAGTTTTTTTTTTATTTGCGCTCACATTCATTTCTCCCATGCAAATGCTGATCGTTAGCGAAGTGGGACTAGTCTCTGCCGCTTGGCCAGACGATCATTTTTCAGTCAGATAATTATCGCCCACCAACCGACTGAAAAGCGGCTGCTGCTGCTGATCTCCTCCTGCTCCTCCTGCTCCTCCTCCTTCCAGTAGGAGAGTAGTGCTGACCAATTGACCAATAGACGGACAGGTTGATAAGCGGATGGGCAGCTGTTGCAGGCGGACTTATGTTTCAATTGCATGCAAATGCATAATTGAATCAAATGGCCTTTCAGCTGCAACTTTCGAACTGCGGAGCCGGCCTAATGAAGTAATCAACGGACAGCATCTCAAACATTGCCTGGCATTGTCAATCAAAAGAAACGTTTTTATTGGCCTGCGTTACAAACCAAATGGCATCAAGATGTATTAATCATTTCGACCACTGTTCGCGTTGGCGGTTAGTGGCTCTAGCTGGGGCTATGACTCTGCAGACGCGTCGGCAGCGCTTTATCAGAGCGCGCAGATCTTTGGCATAAGCAAACGTAAAAACGTATAAAGCCAAATAACTTCAGGCGAGACAAGCATGATTAAAATGCGCAAAAATGGCAAACTCCAAATGGGCGCTGCATGTTGTTGTGCGCCAAACACAGGCAACAACAACAACAACAACAACAACAGCAGCAGGAGAAGTAACGCCGTGTGATGTACACGCGGTGCATTTCAATTCCATTTGATTAATGACAAAGCCTTAAAAGCAACTGCGGCGACCGCAGCAGCAAACGAAGATGTTGCTGATTGGCCCGTTGTCCATTGCTGTTGTCAACTGCCAATTGCAGATGCTGCTGCTGCAGCAGCAACTACTGCAGATGCAACATCTTAGTTATTCGCAGTTATTTTTATTTTTATTTCTTTTTTTCTCTCTTTTTTTATGACAAACAATAAAAATAATTTGTGCACCAAGATCATAAAGCAATCACTTGGCCAACAGTTTTAGCTGCGAGTTGATTAAATGCAAATTGTGCAATTGCCAACAAGTAGAAAGTGTCGCGTCTTGCCCACCCACACAGAGACAGAAAGAGAGCGGGAGAGAGAGAGAGTGAGTTGAAATCTGCATAAAGCCTGGCCGCCAAATAAGGCCAGCCGCATGTGGGGCTGCAATTGTGTGGCCTTGTTCGTGGGTGCTGCTGTGAGTGATGCTGTGATGCAGCCAACATGCCATGATAAATTTCGAATTTGCTACACAAAACTAGTATCAGAACATGTCCATCTTGGCTGGCCCCCGCAACGGGCACACATATGCAGAGATGCCGGCGGAGGTGAAAATTGTGCCTGGCTTGGCTTTCACAGCTGTGGCAGGAGTTGGCGCTCGTTCAGTGTGATTAATGTATTAATTAGAGCCAGTTAAGCTGAGCCACAGCCCAGCCCCTGATTCGTGGCCATAGAAATCGGCAGACATTAATCAAAATCAATAAGTTGCCTGTCTCAATGCCAGTTCAAAAGGCGGGCGAAACCCCTCAAGTCAAAAAATTTGCATTTTAACAAGTTAATTTGTTGTTGTTGTTGTTGTCCTTCTTGTTGTGATTCTAAAAAACTTACCAAACAGTAGCGCACGAATTTGCCAAGATCTGTTGTTGTTGTTGCTGCGGTTGTTTTACTTTCAATTGCTTTTGACTGGCGACATAATAATGAGAAACCAAAACTGCATTCATTGCCCAAACGTGACATGTTAATTGAGTTTGTAGTTTTTTGTTGTAGCAATTTTTTTTTTTTTTTTTTGATTTGTTCCTATTTTTCGGGTGGGCGTTAACCCAGCGAGGCAAAGTTTTGACAGCTGTCTGAGGCAGTAACTTAATTTGCTGCTTTCAAATGCCATTCATATGAGAGAGCACATGCTATATACATGATATATATGAATATTTATATGGAGACTCATATGGCTAAACGCTAGTGACGCCTCTGCCAGAGGTAGCCTGATAACTTTATTGATTTTGGCAAACGAGCTGAAAGACATTGAAACCGAATCGTGAGTCGGGCCAAACAATCAAAGCAAATAGTAACAATAAGGCAAGAGTTTATAATATTTGTTGCTGTTGTTGTTGTTGTTGTTGTTGTGTCTGTGACGTGATCGCTGCAGGCGCCACTTGGCAGCCAAACAAAAGAGCAGGTCAGAGCACACAGCACGCCAGGAATTCTGGCTAATCAGCACAAGCTCCAACTCCAACTCCAACTGTGACTACAACTTCAACAAAAGGTGAGCGCTTGACGACGAGCCCATGTATTCCATTTGAAGGCTGCCATTCATTAAAGCCATTTAACTGTTCAGATTGTAGGTGTGTGCATATTGCTCTCTCCCCTCTCTCTCTCTCTCCCTCTCTCTCATGCTCGCTGGCTGTGTGTCTGTCTAGCAATTTGTTTGCTGTCATGTCAAAGTGCAATGAAAATATTTTCACTTGCCCATCAAACGGTGCACACACAACACTTGACATGAGACAGCAACGTCAAACATTCCGCAATGCCACCCAAAAGGCATCTTCATAAATTTGATGCTGCAGCATCACTAGCACCAGCAGCAGCAGCAACGGCAACTGTGGCAGCCGCAACACTCCCACATGCCCAGCAATCGTGTGCAGTCTGTCTGCTCCTTGAGGCTGGCTCGTCTTGTGGGTCGATCAAAATGTTTGTGGCGTCTTTTTCATCATCATCATTAAATTCGTCAAGATGCAAATTTTTGCTGTTTCTTTTTTCGTTATTTTTTCGACAGGCTGTTTGCTTTGTTGTTGTCGCGGCTGCTGCTGCTGCTGCAGCGGCTGCTGCTGTTGTTTGGCAGTCGTGCGCATCTTCCAGGAAGGCGCACAGATTGAGACCAGCCGGCCGACAGTCGGCTTGCAGTTTGAGCACAATTTATTGCCACGGCCCGGCTGTTAGGGCCAGCTGTGGGCGTCCACATGCCTTATGCACACTGTTGCTCGCCCATTTAGTTCTGCTGACTATATGAGCACTCATATAACTCATGCTAAAGCAAACTACATAAATTGCTCGTGACTGCAATTAGACAATTGTCGGCTGTCGTCAAACTCAGCCATGGATCAGTAGCTAATGAATTTTTATTTGTACTCGTGTATGTCTTACAAGACAACAGCAGAGCAGCAGCAGCAGCACAGCAACCGAGTCTTTATTGTGTTGGTGTTGTGGGCATTGGCTGACTGGCTGGCTGGCTGGCTGGCTTAGCTGCTGCTTGTATAAATTACCATAATAACAAATTACGGATCATTAAGATTGTCAGCTACTTCGTTTCAATTAATTAACCATTAATTACAAAGCGCCTGAATGGCAGAATGTGGCAACAGTGCCTGCCAACGACAACTGCTGTGCATGAGCCTACAGTAAAAGCCCAGAGCCCAGCAACAAAGAGACAGCAGGCAACCAGAGCCAAGCGGCCATATAAGCTACACTGACGACGACGACAAGAAGCCAAAATTAATGCAATAGAAGACAACAACAGCAACAGCAACAACAACAATTGCAACAGCAAGTGAAGAAAAGCACAAAAAAAGCAGCTGTGCACAAAAATGCAAATTTTTACAGAGTATAACAACAACAACAACAACAACAGCAACAACAACAACATCAGCGACAGCTACAAATATGCTAAGAGACTTCACTTTCAATATATAGCAAAGGATGCTATTTGTTGTTGTTGTTGTTGCTGTTGTTGCTGTTTGTCGCGTTTGCCAGTTGCACAAATTGCATTTTACCATATAAAACACAATTTCAGCAGAAGACAAAGGCAAGCCAAGCACACAACAAAAACTAAAACAATACAACAAGAAAACAGATGCATATGGGACAGCGGCAGACAAAGCACCTCCGCTAAAAATGCGACAAAAGTCCAAAAAACTGCTAAAAAACAAAAAAAAAAAAAAAAAAAAAAAAAATGAAGCAAAAAGAAGCCAAACTGAAAGTGAAACTCAGGAGAACCGAAATGGAAACTAGAAATTTGCATAGAAATCAATTTGCAAGAGATGTTACGCCAAGAGCTACTTAAGAGTATATTCAAATCCAACTGATCAAGCATAGCAAATGCTTTCTTTCATAATCAGCCAAGTGGAGCTATGGAAAAGCTGCATGCATTGGAGGAAAATTTAAACATACAAATAAAACTAGTGAAGCTTAAATTGAAATCAAAATTGTTTGCATTTATTTTATATATAAAGTTTCCTTTACTCTACTTAAGCCAAGCTCCAACAATCTCTGCGTTAATCTACATTTTTTCTAATTATATAATACTTGAATTTGCTTATCATACATGTCTATTAATATATATATATATCTAACTACAATAGTCAGTGCTGTGCTGTGCTGTGCTGTGCTGACATGCCTTTATGACATGCCGATGAGTTGTCGAGCAAGTTCGTTGCCTAAGTCTTTCGTATTACATGCGCAGGGCATGCAAATATTTGCATATCTATTTATGTATATTTAGTACTTGAGCAGCTGAGCGGCTACACACCCACAGGCGGCTGGCCTGGCAACAAGGCGGCCGTAAACGAGGCCTCCTCGGAGCCCCGACTCCAAACTCGAAATATATTACACTCTAATGTCTTTTAAACCGAAACTATAAATTTCTTATCGCACATCGAAAATCATGCCAAAACCGAATGCGGCCGGCGGCAGTCTGGCCGTCTGGCAGCAGTTGCAGTTGCAGTTGCAGTTGCAGTTTGGAGTTGCAGTTTGGAGTCTTGGACACGGACACGGACGCGGACATGGACATGGGCACGGACACGGGCACACACCCTAGTTGGACATGCGGCGCACTCGTGCGTCATATTCAAATGTGGAGCTGATGTCGGGAGTCTGGCCCAAGAGTCTGTAGATTGCGTTCGCCAGATAATGCAGCGCCACTGTTGTTACTGTTGGCCGTCTCTAGGCATTCTTTTAAAGGCCGTTGCGCTGGCTAACGGATTCAACCAGGAACCCAGTGCAGGTCCATAAATGGCTGCACAGCATACGTAGCCTTAGACAGTCAAATGTGTGGATAATAATTTTTGATTTATTGCCAAAGCGACCCAAGCATTGGCCTGGCCCACAATCTCGGCCAGATAGCTCAATCTAGCCACACGCTCGGTTAGCCATTATCAGAGCCGTAGCTAGCCCGAAAAGCTCGTTGGGGCGTGTGCCAAACATGCTAATGAGCCAACTCGCGGTTGGACGACCAATCGCTGACCAGCTTGACTAATATTCAAATAACACAACAACAACAACAACAACAATAACCATCCAATCGATAGCAACAATAATGCCGACATTAGGTAGAAATATGAGTTTTTTGTTATTGTTTCTCTTTTGTGTTTTCGGTTGTTGTTGTTTTGAGTTTTGGCTCTTGCATCTTTAGCCATGTTTCGTCTTGCATAATCTTTGCGGTAACCTGAACGGACCGCAAACTTTTCCCGCTCCGAATGCACTTTAATTATGAAACGCGCAGCTCGTGCCAAATGGAAATCGATATGCTAATTTACATAAATGTCGAACAAAGACAGAAACCCCAGCTAATGTGAGTGAAATCTTGTTTTGCTCGTTAGAGAGGGCGCAGAACGCAAAATGCGTTCAATAAAATAAAGTAAATAAAATATTTAAATTCTAGACATCTGGATTTTATACTGATTTGATTGTTTTTAAGGACAGTCGATTCCTGGAACCTGGCATGCGAAGCTCTTCCATTGATTTATAAGCCTCTTAAGGAATTTCATTTATCTTCGCTTGGCTCTTATTTTTTTCGGAGGCTGTTGACATGAGGCAAAAAGAAAGTCGCTCGCAATACTTTCTACCACGGTTTTTATCGCTGCTCAGCTATCGCCGCAGGCCACTGCAGCGTCATTCATCTTGCAGTCGAGGCTATAAAGCAGATTAAGCTGTAAATAAAGCTGCTGCTGCTGCGGCTGCGGCTGCTCTGTCAATCTGTCAGTGTCCTCGCCGGTCGCTTCTCTATGCACTTTTTTAATTGCCCAACAGCAAATCGGAGCTGACATTTATGCGCGCGCTCCATTTCGTGAATTTGTAAGGCTGCCAATTGAATTGGCTGCCAGGCTAATTGCCCAGAATGCGCGACGCCTCTCTAACGGTCTGTCTCGGACATTCAGCATGCAGCATGCAGTATGCAGCATGCAGCATCCTCTCTCAGCTGTGCATGCAAATTGAGCTGTTGCTGGCCGTTGTACGCACAATTAATGTTTGACAGCTGTTGGCCGGGGACAACACTCAAAGGCAATTAGGGTCGTCTCGGTCGCTGGTTCTACCAAATTCATTGCGAAATATTCGTCTCTCTCTCTCTCTCCCTCTCTCTCTGTGTGGTTGTGTGCGTGTGACAAGTGTGCTTGCTGCTGGACAGCCAACAGGCATGCAAATTGTAATTTATGTGACAAATTTTTATGTACCCAACCCGAGAATTTATTGAGCCTAGCGAGCGAACGCACCGAGACGAGCCCCGGCTCGGCTTATCAGGTGCTATAAGCTTCTTGTTTTTTATGCACGGTGTTAAGCTGAGCTCGCAGCCAAACGAGTGTTGTATAACCAACACACACACACACACATACGCATGTGCTTATAAATACACACATATATAGATAAGCTCGTGTGTTATTCATTCATTGATTGCTACTCTTGTTGTTGTTGCGGCTGTTTCTGCTCTTGTTGTTGTTGTTGTTTCATCCATTGAGTATTTCATGACGGAAGAAACGCACACACGTCAAAGTGTTGAGTCTCTGGCGATGTCCGCATAGCATAATCCAAGTCACATTCAAAAGCCATTTATCATGTATGCGCGACTTAAGCCCAATCATGGCAAAGGTCTTTGGTCCACCAATTTGTCAATGGTGCACTCTAATGCGCGTAAGCCTACTACGAATATAATTTGGAGATGATTCCGACTCTGAACCCATCTATTAATATCAGTCGGCTGTGGCTTGTGTGAGATGCGCAAGGAAACTTGTTTTATTATCGATTTTTTTATTGATTTATTTTTGGCACAGTGGTGCACCACATCATCAAAATAGAAATCAAATATAAAATGAAAACAAAATCAATATGTTAACAAACAAAAATAGAAGGTTCGGAGGAAAAAAAAAATAGCCACACGCATTAGACTAATTAAAATATACGAGTTTGAAGCACGTTTAAATTCGATTTGCATTTAAAATCCATTCAAAATATTGCTCGCTCGGCTATCAGAGCGAAGAAAACAAAAACACCCCCACGCAGGTCAACCAGTTTGGCGACCAGTCTCATCCATCATTTTGATAGCATAAACTGTGTAGCCGGAATCCGAATCCGAATCAGATTTGCATCTGCTCTGCCTTTAATTGATGTGAAATGAATTGGACTAAGAGCCAATGCTAAAAGAGTTTGACTTACATTTTATAGCTGTTCGGTTCTGTGTTGTTGCTGAGGCAGCTTTGACATATTGCTTCGGATGCCAGCTGAAACGAAATACAGAAAGAGAAGAAACATTTAGACAACAATAAAACACATCATCTTGGGCAAAGCAAATACAACAAAAGTAAGTATATAATTAAAAAGATTAAGAACAGCTAAGCAAAGGGTAAAAAAAGTATATATACCTATATATATATATATACATATATATAACAAAAAGTAAAAATCTAAGGTCAAAACACAAATAAAATGAAACCGGTTTGTCAATTTGCAAAAAAAAAAAAAAAAAAACAGAAACTGAAAATTAAATCTTTCTTGACGTCATTGGCGATGTTCAAATATTTCAAGCAATAAAATTCAATTCATTTGCCCACACGCATTTCCTACCAACGTCAGAAAAAAGCCTACGACGCGCTGACCCAGTTTCTTGAAACAAATTGTCGGGAAATATTCCAAAACAAAACAAAAGATAATAATAATAATACGAATAATAAATAAAAAAATAATGTAAAGGAAATAAAAGAAATTTACTGCAGAATTGTTTTCGCCTTGTGCCGGTGTAATTTATTGCATGTTTTGCTCATTAAATTGATTTTTCTTTTGATTTTGAGTGCGAGTGTCATTGCAGAGCGCTCCGGGAGCGGCGGTGGAGTCTGCAGTGAAACTTACAAACAGGGAGCCCAGAAGCACGAATGGGTCTCAATGTTGTTGATTTTGTTTTCGGCACGCTCGGGTTTCATAAAAAATGCCAATTAAGCGTGAATATAAGTGCCAGATAATTTTTCAGACAGCAGCCAATGTAACCCAAATTGCCAAAATACAACAACAACAACTACAACTACAAAAGCCAAAAAGGCACCCAAAAAAATAAGAGTTACAGCACAGAGAGCAGCCACAACTGCAAAACGCAAAACAAAATGAAGAAGCTGAAGCCGAAGGAAAGAAACAACATTTTTGCGGAACATGCTCTTAGCCCAAAAAAGAAATTTTCCATTGCTGACACTACATGCAACACAATGTAAGTGAAACACAAGATTTGAGACAATAGGCCTCAATCGTATTTCATAGTATTTCTATCAAGATTCGTTATCGAACAGATGGACCACCCTGAGATGCACTTGAGCATCAGTTGGGGTATCTTCAAAGCGGCTGTCATCTATTAATAAGCCTTGCTTATCACTCAGTGGAGCTTGGCGTACGTTCAGGGCATTCGGTATTCGTTTCAACTGTGGCGCACACAGAGAGACACAATAAGGCAGCTTTAAAAAATATTTACAACACTCAAGTACAGTTCAAGTGCTGGGCCAAGTCAGCGATATGCCCGCCAATGTCCAAGTCCAGCTCCGACTTCAGCTCCGTCTTGCGGGCCGTAAGCCAGGCCGTCAGGCAAAAACGAGGGCCCCGAAAAAAGAAACACACGGAAAAAAAGCCAAAAAAATGCCACTAAACATAAAGAAGAACGACACAGAGTGTTTCTTTTTTATTTGAGTTTTTGTTTTGGGCATTTTTCATTTAAAAGCGACAGCCAAACTGATGTCGATGTCCACTTCCATTGCCAGCCGCGTTGGAGTCTCGGATGACCGAGATATGCGGTATGTGAATCGCTTTTGGCTGATTGGGACTCGACGCTGCTCGTCTCGATTTCAATTTCAGTTTCAATTTCAATGTGCACTTGGACTAGCCAAGTTAATAAGGCAATAAAAGCGAAGACAATGAAGCGCATCTCCAAACAATGACAATCATAATGCATATAAATACTAAGTATATTTAAAATGCTGAAATGTCAACAGGTCGCGGGCATCTTTGAAATTGTTAGGGGAGCTGTTCGCTGCTCGCTGCTCGCTTCACTCTGGCTGGCTGGCTGGCTGGTTCGTTTAGCGATGCGGCTTTGATTTTGATAAATGTTTAATTAATTTTGTGCCTCGGTCAAACATTAAACTTGGCCATTTTCGGACTTAATGAACGAAAAATTAACAACACACTGAGAAATCAACTGGTAAGCAGTGCCAGCCATGCCAGCCATGCCAGCCATGCCAGAGCCACGCGGAAGATCTTCAAAGTGAGTTTTCGAACTTTTTGGTTGCTTAGTTTCACATTATGCTGGCCAGTGTGGTTTAATATTATGAATGAATGTTTACATATGTGAAAAATGTTGTAATTAGTTTTTAGTTTTTAGTTTTTTTTTCCCCTTTGCTTCTCTCCGCTGCTGCTGCTTTGGGTACTTTGGCTGTGGCGCCCTCTCAGTGATTTTCAACAACGGGCGCTTTGAAACAACTGCAAATTACAAGTTATTATTAATGTTAACAAGCGAAATCGCCGTGTACCTATGTGAAAACTCATTTGGCAGGGGGTTTGCATGATTTATATACATATACATATATTGTATATATACAAATCTATATATAAATACACACATACATGCACACCTACATACATCTTGTACATTAATGTCTGTTCTTGATTTATGTGAGCATGGCTCTCTGCTATATAAAGCACACAGCGTAGAGTCGCTGAGTGCAAGTGGGTCAACTGTCCCCAGGGTCGGGCATTGACGAGCGCTGCCAACTTAACGCGCACATAAAACAATCTTCATGCCTCAGTAGCTGCCAGCAGTACATAGAATTCAAATCAAAATGTTCCACAGTAATTATGCAAAGATTTTCAGAGAGCCCCCATTGCACAAGCCCAGACACGGCTTAGGCTTACTTCGTTTAGTCTTTCGGCAATGGCTTAACGGCTCAGGCACATCCAAAATGCACCACCAGCAACACCAGCACCAGCACCAGTACCAGTACCCAGCACCACCACGAACAGCAACGACAACGACAACGACAACGACACGAGCTCGTAAAATATGCAAAATGTGTGCCAGGCCGTGCAGTCAGCAGTCCGCTAACGACTTGTGTCAATAAAAATCAAGCGAAGCACTGAAATGCATTGCTTTCATGGATGTACTCGTAAGTATGTACATATTCTTCACTCTAGAGCTGCCTCCGTTGCACTTGTTCTACTCATCGCGCTTGCTGCTGTTCATATTGTTGTTGCTGTAGTTGGCGTTGGTGTTGGTGTTGGTGTTGGTGTTGGTGTTGATGTTGCTGCAGCTGGCAGGAAAAATCGAAGAATGTCTAGACAGCAGACAGCCAAAGTCACTTCACATTGCACATTGCTTCCTGACTGGCTGCAACGGACGAACGGTGAATGTGGATGTAGCTGTGGCTGCGGCTCTGGCTGTGGTTGTTGTCAGTACGCCAAGACTTGGCGGATTTCCAATAGCATCAGGCAGTTTCCTATAAACAGGTTGCTTTCCTCTGCGTTGCCAAAAAGTGAGATCGCTTTATAAGTATAAAAAGCTCAAATGCTTCACTCATTGTCAAACAAAAGACTTAGGCAACGAACTTGACAGTAAAATGTTTTTAATGCTAATTAATTACTGCATTATCCAGCTGGAACAAGGCAATCATATCAATATATATAGATTCATTTTGAATCTATGAATTCAAAATAATCTCTACAGATCATCGATAAGAAAAGCAGCCAGCAGCGTAGATAATGTATTCAAGTGCATCAAGCAGAGCTTCTCGAGGTA